>NC_139480.1:24994702-25004702 GCF_008360975.1 Lichenostomus cassidix | reverse complement strand
TTTGCCACTCTCCTATGTGTAAGGGACGCATCTTACAATCCTGTATACACTACTCATACAGAAAATGTTGGCCTTCATAGGGATTTTTTTCTAGGAAGCGAAAGTAAATAGCAGGTGGAAATTAATTAGACCTTCCTTGCTGTTTTGGGAAGTGAACTGTTGTTTAATAATCAGATGAGTGTGACAACATATTCCTCAATTTTAAAAAGCAGATAAATTACTGTGCCCTGAACTGACCTACTGTTTTTATTAGTCCAGAAGAACTGAGACGGTGTGAAAGGAAAAGATACAGCCTTTAAAATGCAGGATAGCTTTTAGTTAAGATTGAATACGATATTCTACTTTCAATACCTTTATCTGACTATTGGTGCCAGTCAGTTAAAAGGATGTTCATTAAAACATCTGATAGATAAACCATAGTACACAGACTGTGGGGAAAATTGTGGCTTATAGTGGAGAGATAAATATTTTAGACAATGCTTGTTTTTTCAGTTGCAGTTTAGCTCAGATCAATTAATCTGATTTCTTAATGCTTCCTCATGCCAGCCAAGTGCACCTGTTAAGATAACGATAGGATATTTTCTTTACCTGGCACTGTGTGTGGGTGGGGATGCTGAACTGCTGGTTCATGTCTCAAGTAAATAAATCTCATCTGTGGTAATTTGCAATAATCCAGCTGTCAATTTTATTATAAATCCGTGTTCAAAAAGGCCTTCACAGGCCCACTATATGAGTGTCCACTTAAAAGTTTCATACTACAGCTTGAATCCTTCAGAGTATCATTGCTTTTTGGGCTGGGATCAAGACACTGTTGTCCCATTGCTGTCTATTTTATCAATTTTTGTGCTGTTACTTTACTCACAACTACTATCTTCACTAGTGAGAATATTCTAAATAGTAAAATGATTATCTCTCTTTGAATAGATGATTTTTTTTTTACCATAAAAATCCAGGTGTATTTTTCTCGTGAAAGATGCTGAGTTTGATCACTGATGCAGATGATATATGTCCTTTCTGATTATGCTAAAATATGTCCTGGAACATAAAACTGAAAGCTCTGTTTTTCTGAAAGACCTTCCGGCACAAGGTGTTTGGGCATATTTCACATTTTTACAGGGAAAACTTACTTGAGTAGATAGTAATGTATTAAACTTACTAATATAGATACTTTAATTTAAGCCTACTAATACAGATACTTTATTTTACAGTATTTCAATAGTGCTTGACTTAGTGCTTTAAACATAATAACATATGTATTTAAAATTACGCAGTGACTTGTCTGTTTAACTCAAACAGCTTTGAAAACAGCTCTTTTAGATAAAGTAAAAAAAACAAAAACCAAAACACCTTCACAAATGTTCTCTTAGCTTTCCTAATTTTTTTTCTCACACATTCAGCTATGTCCTTCATATTTGGCATTTTGATTTATTAAGCAATCTTAAGTGTTAAAGACTTTTAGCGTACACCAGCGCAAGACTTCAGATGCATTGTGCCTTGTGTCAATGATGAATTAATTCCAGCAGAGCACAAAAGTTACTATTATTTAAGCCTAGCTCCTCACCTCTGCTTTTACATCACAGTCCGGTTTGAAAAGGCTGCAGACTGGGCCGTGTCTTGGGGAGGGAGGCGAGGCAAATATGTGGCCATACTGGGGAATTTCAAGTTCGCGGCATTAAGCACGCTGGGCTCCGGCTGCGTCACGTCTGCGGATCGACCAACGCGGGCAGCCTAACCCCGGTGCAGGGCGGCGGGCCCGGGGGTGCTGCCGTGGCGCGGGGCTGCCCGCGGAGGCTCCGCTGCCGGCCGCCATGCCCGCGGCCCGGGGCGCTGCTCATCTGCGGGCATGCGCTGCTCATCGTGCCCGGGGCGCTGCTCATCGTGCCCGGGGCGCTGCTCATCGTGCCCGGGGCGCTGCGCTGCGCTGCGCTGCGCTCTGCTCCATGCCGCGCGGGGCGGACGGGCCGCAAGCCGGGCCTCGCGCGAGCGGCACGTGCAGGGCACGCCGCGCCGGCCTGCGCGCGTCGCGCCGCCCCCTGGCGGCCGCTCCGGTGCCGCTCGCGCTCCCGCAGGGCCGTGGGCGGGCCGGAGCCCTCAGCGCCGGGAGCGGAGCCCTCAGTGCCGGGAGCGGAGCCCTCAGTGCCGGGAGCGGAGCCCTCAGTGCCGGGAGCGGAGCCATCAGTGCCGGGAGCGGAGCCCTCAGTGCCGGGAGCGGAGCCCTCAGCGCCGGGCCGGAGCCCTCAGCCGGGAGCGGAGCCCTCAGCGCCTGGCCTGGGCCGCCCGCACCGCCCGGGCCTGGCGGGGCACCGCAGACCCGCCAGCCCGGCCTGCCGTGCACCCTGTCATAAACCGAGCGCGTCTAATTGCCATACGGCGCGCTATCCTGCTATTTGTACAAATAAAAGACCCCGTCTTGATGCAAAATAAACACAAAAGCACTGTTGTGACTATAACAGGGACTCATATACTAATTTATATAATAAGTGGTTGTGCACGCTTTATTCAAGATTATGGCTGCAAGAAATGGCATGAATTGCTGGGTGTGTTTAATGCTGGATTATAGCAATTTGAAACATGTCAAACACATGGCTAATGCCTCATGCTTCACTCATTCTTGCGTAAACCTGCATAGCCACCATCCATTATACCCTTGGTAACAACACAATTCTGCAAGTAAATATTGTTACACTAAGTAACCTTTCAATTCAAGTTGTTTAGGAAGAGAAAATGCAATCTTGTGCAGTCAGTTCCAGTGTCAGTTTAATGTTTCAAAAGGGAAGTGGTGTAGAGAATAAGTATCTGTACAGTGACTAGCCAGCTTAAAACACACATGCGTGCACGTGCGGGGACACGGGCGCCTAGAAAATGTCCAGTTTGCTGCAGGGGAGAAAAGTAAAACCCTACCCTCTAACTTAACAAGGTGGAGTATTTCTTTTTCTGGTATGGGTGATAGCTTGGCTACCCTGGCAGGATTAGGTATTCAGCCTGCTGTGCAACCACGCACTGAAATGATCTACAATTTCACTTTCTCTTGAAGACAGCAGCAAATATTTTCCCCGTACCTTTGTTTAAAATACTGAGTAGCAGAGCTTATTTCTCACCTTTGGCACTGAGAGTTACAGAATCACAGCAGCAGTAGGTGCTGGTGAATGTGTCTGTGAATGTGGGTGCGTGTGTGCATGTGTGCCTGTGTAGGCATGCTCATGACTGACAGCGAGTGTGACAGCAAGAGAAAAGAGAAGGATTAGAAACTATGAATGTGTATAAATGTATGTAAACAGGGACCTGTATATTTTTTCTTGTCCTATTTGAATTACCAAACTTTCAGCCATGGTATCTGGCAGTCATCTATTTCCTTTGTATTTATTTATGATTGTTTTGGTAACAATCTGCACTACTGTTGTAAAAACAAGAAAGTACATTAGTTTGCTTAGTGAGATGTTGCAGGTTCACATTATTTTGCAACCAATAACTCAAGTTACTGATTCATAGAAATCAGAAATGATCTTTATTTAGATGTTTTCAGTGCTTCAGTTTGTGAGAATTTAGAGTTGATAGTACATACACACACAAGTGCATAGGTTCATGTGTATGTGTGTGTCTATGCAAGTGAAAAGAAAGGAAAAGATTCTATGCTCTTGCTTTCTCCCGCAGCCTTTTTTCAGTTGCCGACAGTGAGGAGGGGGCTGAGGGCAACCAACAGAGTGCCTTACTTGAACCAAAGTTTTAGTGTTGTTTTTAAAAATACCCTTTTAAACTGCTTCCCCCCCCGCAACTTTATTTGTAATATAAAACCATAGGGTCTCTTTTTTCTTCATAAAAATACTTCAGTATTTCTTCCACTTCACTTCGAATTAAATTGCCCTTTCTAGTATTGTTGCTCTATAGTTTCATTCTGTCTGTACCCAGCTGTTGGATTGGATTTGTTGTTTTCTATTGCCAGAGTAGTGTTACTGGTCATGTTACGTTAAAGCTGATTCTGCTGGCTCAAAGACACTTTAAATGTAGAGCCTGAACTACACTCTGGGGCTTTACAAGGGTACAAAATCTGCAAGACATAAAACCCTTTGGTTAATATGAACTGGAAGATGTTTAACCCTTTTTGCTAATTGTAATGAAACAGTCAGAGAGATGTAAAAACAGGAGGGATGATGTATTTATTTATTACATTTCTGGGTGTTTCATAATGTTTTGATTATCTAACATTTACACCCCTTTGCCCTTTTAATGTGCCTGGCTAAATGTACCACTGTTATTGTCTAATGCTTGAATTTGTAAAAGATGAACCTGTCTGTTGGTTAAATCTTTGTTTGACTAAAAGAGGATTAACGTTTGAATTTCCCAAATTTCCAAATCCTTGTAACGATACAGCTGATGAAGTGTTTTAAATAAATTTCCACTCTGATATACATGTCTTTTTATTGAAAGTAAATATTGTAAAAATCGGAAAGGGCTGTCTGCTTCCCCAGTTGTGGCATACCCGCATTAGAATTTTCATATAACTACTAAGGGCAATCAGACCCTTTTCTCTGAATATTTTAAACATTGTACATGTAAAATTTATGCCTAATTTGAATACTTATTAGCTGCCTAATCTCAGAAAAGAGTATTAGCTTTGTTTTTCCCTTGTAAAATTCATCACTGCTTGTATCACATTTTCCATTTCTATTATTTTTCTTCACTGATGTTCTAAGTGTTTTGGAAGGACTATTTCTTCATAAACACATCTGGTGCTGCTGTTGTTTACTGGGCTCTAACAGCTGCCCTCCTTTATGTTAACTGTGTTTGTGTTTAGGTTTTTTGCATCCTGTTTATTTCTGACAAGACCATCCTTAAATAACTCATCTTTTGCTATTTTAACATTCTTCACAAAATATATACTCTCACTTTGTCCTGTAGGAGCTTGTTTGTGGTAACTCATACTGCATTTTAATTAATATCCCATGCACATAGTTGAAGTTGTAATGATCCTTTTCCTGCTGTTTTTTTGGGGTTTTTTTTGTTTTTTTGGTTTGTTTTTGGTTTTTTTTTTTAAGGAAAGGCAATTGCTCATACTTTGCAAGGGAAAAAATAGCTAAGTTAAATAATTATGCTGAACAGCAAGCTTAGTTTCCTTTCCTGAGTTTGCTTACAAATCTCTCTCTCCCTTCAGAGGTGTCTTTTAAAATCACAGCTCAGCCAGGTTGTTGTGAGGATTCTGTCAGTAGGTCGGGAGTGAGGATGAAGGAAAGGAGGACCCTGCAAAAGCAGGAGAGGACTTTGGTGGCTCTGAGAAGAGATGCTGACCTTTCCATATTACAGATACAAAATGCGCCTTGAAATCCTGGTTTGTAAGGGCACGTTGGTTCTTTATTTACTGCAAAGATTTCTACTGATCTTGGCAGGACATCTCATTGCTATCCTGAAAGTACAGTATATTTATGCAGTGAAAATGATAAAACATTTATTACTGTAGAGAAGGTAATATGCATAATTTATGCTGTTTTTAGCACAATCATTAGTGATATTCTTGATAGATTTTATTTCCAGCTTTCATATCTAATACATGCCTGGAAAATTAATTTTATATCTTTCATTTATTTGCCTATGTTAAAATTGAGTTTTAAGTCATCTTCAAGTGAACAGTTTGATTGCTGCTCATGCATAAGCTTAATTACTTCCCAGGAAGGACAGTATTAAATGTTTTAAATGTCAGAAAAATAAATGAATATCAGCCGTTTGATTAAAAAAATAGGCAATATCTGACGTGTTTGCAGCAGGAGCTTTTTCTTAAAATGCCTCCGAGGCAAAATTTTATTTAGTCACAAAAAAGGAGAAGCCCATTATACTATTTATCATTGGTTGATACCATATGATTTGTAACACCCTTACAAAATTTTAATTTTGTATGATTAGCTGTGCATCATTAAACAACAGCCTTGCATAAGATATGCTGTAAAATTCTGACAGAATCAAGATAGTGAATATTTTAAATAAGGCTGTATAGTCATCCATGGTTGTCAAAGCTAGATAATAGGAAATATAGAGCAGTGTGTGAAATCGTGCCTTCACTTAAACTGGTTTTATAGGTAGACTTTAAAATGTAGTCGTTCGTAAATGCTATTGACCATGCTGCATGCATGGTGTGTTATTTTGGCCGTCAAATGTAAGCACACAAAGCTTGCTTATAGAAATCATAATTCCAGTGATTAGTAGCTGTATGAAAGCAGAGTTTGCATTGCATTTCTTGGTAAACGGCTCTGCGAGGATTTTTTCTTCTTCTAAAGATGCTGTCTGTGTAATTGGCAGAGAGGGACATCTCGATAATGGAAGTGTGAAGGTGTAACGCGTGTGTTAATTGATACTTCTTAATCACTTTTAGGTATTAAGTCATGATGCAGGAATCTGCGACAGAGACAATAAGCAACAGTTCAATGAATCAAAATGGAATGAGCACTCTAAGCAGCCAATTAGATGCTGGCAGCAGAGATGGAAGATCAAGTGGTGACACGAGCACTGAAGTAAGCACAGTAGAACTGCTGCATCTGCAACAACAGCAGGTAAGTTTGTTTTGTTTCCTGTTTGTTTTTAAACAAGTAAAGGGCTGTTTTCAGAGGGGTACCCTTTCGGAGACCCTGAGTGTGTGCTGAATGTGAAGTGTCGTGGAAGTGGAGAGCATGGGGCATTATTTGTTGTTGTTTTAGTGCACGATAATGCTGAAATGCAAGGATCCTATTCTTGTGGCAGCAACATCTTGCTGATATGGCTGCACGCCACCACGCTCGCCTGGTGATTAAAATCCCGCAGCGTATTTATAAAAGTTGTGCCGAAGCCTTGCAGTGCATTATTTTCAGGAGCTGTTAGTTTACTGTGCGGTTCGGGCGCGCAGGACGTGGTGCGGGGCTTTCCACCAGAGGGCCACATTACTTGAGACTTCACTTCGCTTGCAATGAATTGTGCCAAAGTCGCAGCTGGGCAGTGAAGGGACACTAGTGAAGGGACCAGAGTGACTTTTCTCAATAAAGATACTCTGCTGTCTTAGGTGTAATTAAAAATGCTGGTTAGTTCAAAAGCACCAAAATGAAAGACAGTGTTCCTGTCTGTGTGTGCATGCGTGTGTGTGACTGTAACATAAATGTGTAATTTTGAAAGTAAGGGAAAAGAGAGAAGCAGCTTTTCTGTAGGTCTGTTTCCATTCTCACTTTTAAAACATATTTTTTAATTTTGTCTGTTTGTGTTCCCAACAAGTTAATGGACAACTGCTTGTTATGTTTAAAACTGTAAAATTCACCCGTCCTCTGGCTGCTGACACCACCTAATTTACAAGATGCAATTCATTAATTTTTTCACTGTAAGATTTCTGTTCCTTTTAAAACCTGAACAAACAAAACTCCCACTTTGTCTACCTAAGGAGGTGCCTCTCCATCAGGGAACTCAGATTGCACTAATGCAGTGAAGCCCAAACAGTTTGTTTGGTAAACAATTGGAGTCTGATTCTGCTGAGTGCCCAGTACCTGCTTCAAACTCCTGAAAGTCTTTGCTGCCTCATCCTGTCATTTGCTGAGCCCACTCAGCACCCTTAGAGTTCAAACCCTTAATTTTAAATTCTGAGATTTTTCATTGCAACCTCAGGTATTGCATTAATGGAAGGAAAGTTGTCTTCTGTTAGATAAAATATTATAAAAATGCTGTTTTATAGAAACATGTTTTAACATGATAGATACATTGCATGTGTACGGGCCTCTGAAATAACAGGTCATAATAGCTCTTAAAATTAAATAATTCCTAGTGCTGAATTAAGCAGTGTATTTATAGTTAAATATTTTAAATGGCGATGGAAAATAGGGAAGAAGGAAATAGTTGTAGATTGAAATACGAGAAATTGTTAAGCCTTAAATCTGTGCCTTGCTTCAAATTCAAGTGTATTCTGTTTTAACATTTACAATATGACAGTCTGAAGAAATAGAAGTTTCAGTGTCTTCATTCAGTGTCTTCAGTGTCTTCATTAGCAGGTTTCTACCTCTCTGTATATACACTAATATGTATATATATATATATATATAGTGTTTTTATACCCTTGTCACATAAAATGTATGCATACAGAAATAGATACAAAAATTTAGTATTGTTTTCATTGAAAATCATCTTTATTCAGGTGTTCAGATCATAACAGAATTAAAAAAATCTTTAGTGAGAAAGAGTGTATCAAATTGGTGAACATGTTTACAACACTAAATTTAAGTGAAATACTTCAAAACACAAAAGTGTGTTTTGAATAACAGAATAGTGTGCCACTTAAATGTTTCTCAAAGTAGCAGTCCTAGGCATGTGTATCCAATTTGTCCATACAGCCAGCAATTCCAGGAGATAGCATTTGCAAAGACCACAGAGAATTACAACTGAAGATGAAAATATCCAGTTGAGTACTAATAACAGACAGGTTCTGAGGGGACAGGCTTAGAAGTGACAGTCTTTTCTTCAAAACTGTGATTAGATCTTAAATAAGCAGACAGGCAAAGTAAAACCATGGGTACAGTTAATAGGACTCAAGAGGCATTTTATGGTAGGGTCTGCACCATAGGATTTAAATACAACTTGAGTTAGGCATATAAATCCTTCTATAAAATATGTTGATGTGAAACATAAACACTAGTAAACATACAGTAGGATGTCCTTCAGATAACGGGCATAGCTTTGTGCTACCTTTGCTTTTTTTCCTCCTTTTTCTTTTTCTTTTTCCCTGTTTTTGACCAGATGCCTTTTGAAATAAGAATTAAGAGGAAAATGATGGCTGCTTTTATCATTGGCACTGTTGTAACTCTCTAAAATGATATTTTTAATTTGTGACTTATCTAAAAAATTTTGACAAGTAGAAAAACAGAACAAACCCTGTTGTACCTGCAGTTATTATTCTTAAGATTTTTTATTGTTTAAATATGTGCAAGATGTACTCATCTCATAGTTTGACATTCTGGTTCTCTGACTTCTCTGAGTCACTTTACTGGGAGTCTTCAAATAGAGAAATCAAGGTTTTCATGGCTTTTTCTAGGGGAAGCAAGTAAATGATTGCTGGTTTTAATAATTTCCTTCAACTGGGCAGCTATGTAAAGTGATGCTAATGCTTAAGAATAGGTTTATCAGCTAAATAAAATCACAAAATAAGTTTTACTGTGGCATGGATATTTACTGGATATGGACAGTTAAACAAGAGAAATTTTAAGCTATATAGAAGATCAACCAGGCTAAGTTAAATTTTTAAAGTTATATATGTGTGGATTTATAGAAAAGTAGAATTTACAGAAAGTAAATAAGATAAAATAGACTTCATTATATTCATGTAAGCAATTATATGGAGTTTGGACACTTATTATTTGGTTGATGAACTATGTTATTGTGGTCTTTATATAGAAATGAGAAGTTTGATTTAAATCAGGGAGTTATTCCTCATCCATGTATCAAGAGAGAATGACGGTATTCTATAATATATTGTAATACATACTTGGTGATAAATTGATCGGGTGCTGTCACAAGTCATCAGACTGGCCTTGAAGATGTATGACTAGGATGTAAGCAACTTTTTATCTTACTGTTGATATTTATAAATTTATAAATATTGCTAAAGTGAATGTAGAATTTTATTTTCAAAATATGACGTAAACTGTAATCTGCTCAGACTTGTTTCTTCTGCTTTTTTGGCTTAGGGTGAACATTCTCTCTTGTATGTGTACATTCGGACACTTCTGGGCTTTTCACTTTCTTTTTTTCCCTTGTATGTTAAAATCAGTGTTAGATACTAGAATGTATAATACATGTATAAAGCATATCCTTGATTAAATACATTGAATGATTATTCTGCATTAGATGTAGAATTTTATTTTTATATTAAGTTTGTAGAATTAATTGTTTGTGTCACGAAGGTCAAAATAGTTGCTAAAAAACCATGATTGCTTTACAGGGTAGATTTGAGCTTGCATTTTGAGTATTCATTAAGTCAATGCTACCAAGATAATCTTTTTAAATGTTT
>NC_139480.1:24959702-24989702 GCF_008360975.1 Lichenostomus cassidix | reverse complement strand
TAAAATTAACCCTTGAAATACTCAGGAATATATGTAAGTAGGATGTAATGATGTACTTATGCTACTTTATCATCAACATTGTCGCAGATATGAGAGTATTCTGCATGCTCTGGCTTCCTAAAAGCCCAGAATGGGATTGAGGAGTATGTGGCATTTACTGCTGGTTTTTAAAGTTAGAGAAGGCAAAGTTATGAAGAAAGCCTCAGAAGGGGTAAGGCCAAAGTACCGTTCTCTGGACTTGGTTCAGCATCTATTAACTTCGAAGTGGTTGTAAGGACATTCACAGATGTGAGAATTATGAGAAGGGACTAAAAGTTCAGGGTCAAAGATGATAAAATGGATAGTGAAGACAGAGAGGATATAGCTGAAAGGAGATAAGTGCTATAGTTATATCTGAGGGGTCTCTGTCAGTGAGAAGTATGTGAAAGAAAGATCTAAATAACCTTAGCCAAAACAGAAATGCTGGCTAGGAACATTAACATTGCCAAAAGGTCCAGGTTATTTAAAATAATTTGCTTTTAATTTTATCTTTGAGGACAAGAGTGAAGCTAAGGCCACCAAAAAGAGTATTAAAGAAAGGTGGAGTATAGCTTAACTACCTATGAAGTTTCATGGTGGGAAATCTCATGGTAATGACAAAGAAGTGCCATCATGTAGGGTGACCAATGGAGCTTGAAGACAACATAGCCTATAGCACCAGTACACCAATATAGCGGAGATCTATGAGTAACAGATGTCATCTAATCAAAGCACTGGAAGAAGATGAGGAAGATGATGTATCAAGAAACAAAAATATTGCCTAACCAAACATATGTATATTTACAAATACATATGGTTTTATCTGAAATAATAAATTGATTGTAGTGTGAAATTAGTTTGGTTAAGTGTATCAGAGGAGAAATAGTTTTTTAAATTGATGGGTTTAATGTCAGAATGACAGGCACAACTGACAGCTATTTGGTACAAGACATTTTGTCTGTATTTATTTATTTATTTATTTATTTCCATAAATAATTGTTTTTATCTGCATAGAGAATATAATCAGTATGATTAGGTTTTTCTTTTTCTTTAGGGATCTCAGAACACAAAGACACAGAACTCGTATGTATGTAAATGTCTAGAGAGGGCCCTGCTAAGCATGTAACTAATTTTAGGAAGTGTACTGGATCACCAATTCTGTATAGTGGACATCAAAGTAATCTAAAAAGAAACAGTCAATTGTATTGAAAATTTAAAATATCCCACAGTATGTCAGTCAGTCATAGTAACAAATGCCCTGTACATCCTCTCCAACACAATTGTGCAAATATTTTAAGCTATCAGAATACAATCTGAAGATCCTTTTGAAGCTAAGTGTGATTTGTAGGAATTAGATTGGGCAGCTTCTCTTCGTAAGAGAATCTGAATAGGTGGATTTTACATTTCTGAGTGTGCATATTAGGCTCGAAATTACTTTGTAGTCACTTTGCATTACTTTATGTAGTGTCTGCGCAGTCATAGGGCTGCTTAAACCTGAACAGAACATTTATTATTATTATGATATTGCATGGTATGAATTGTTTACATATTGCCATTTATAATAATTCAAGTTTGATGTTAGATTTAGAGATAAAAGAGAAACTAATATGTCCTGTCTTTCAGAGATAGTAGCAATAACGTATTACTCAGAGTAGGCTGCTTTAAATAAGAGGTAATAGATGCTTCTAGTACTGACCTCAAAATTACTATTTGTTTTATTAATTTGAGAATTTATTTTATATCTATAAACTGATAATCTCTTCTTATTCTGAGTGAATTATTCCACCTGCTGGCTTTGACTCTTCCTTCATGGGTCTTCTTTCCCTTATTCTTTCTGCTTGCTTTGTTTCTGTCATTGTTGGCTCAGTTTCTTTTCATTGTGCTCCTTTCATCTTTACCTTTACTCATCTGTCTATCTTGGCCCTACAAACTTCTGCTTCTGTGGCTTTTTCTTCATCAAGCTTGATGTCTATGCACAGCAATTTTTTCATCTCTTTTATTTAGCAAAGTGCATGTCACTGTGGCCATTGTAGTTTATATAGGAAATGTTTTGAGAAGATGGATGTTTTGATCTTAGAACAGCGTGTGATTAGGTACAAAATATTTGGAATGCAGTCTTAAGACACATAATTAACAAGCAGTTTAATCCCATTCAATCAAATATTTGTTTAGCTAAAGTGTAGATAACAATTTTGTAAAGACCAGATGTTGCCACTGGAGTCTGCACTATTAAACTGTGACCAAATAATCTGGGGATAGAAGGAATGATGAATTGCTACCCAAATCCAAGGAGCTCACCATCATGTCATGTTCCATCAAAATGGGTGTCTGCTCAAAATCAAAGACTGAATATGGCACTATTAAGTAATTTTCAGCAGGAACTTCAACAAAATAGATTGAGCCATGGAAGAAATTCACTTTAGGGCTAAGATGTAGGTTGTGATGTAGGCCTGTCTTCTTCTTTGGGCTGCCTAGAAAGGATAGAGTCAAAGAGAAGATGTAACTTCCTTGTGAATCTGGTTTTTCTGAGCTAACTTTAAGCCAGCCTTTCTGTGTGCTGCTAGTGTTATGTCTACAGTGTTGTAGAGCACAGCAAAATCTCAACTACCTGAATATTTACCTGCATTCTTTGACGTTTATAGTCTGCCCAGAGCGATGTGTGTCACTACCAGCAGTATCCACTAACCTAGTCAAAACTTAGCTGAGGTAAGTTTTGCTGCTTGTGTTGCAGTCACAGCAGTGGGTGCATTATAGATGTATTCTCTTATATGTGAAGGTTAAAGTTACTATTTCTGTATTGTATTTGTTGTGAAATTCCCTATAATCCTGATTCCCTATAAATTGAAATACCCTAAAATCCCTATAAACCTGATCAAAATTGTTCAAACCTCAAGGTCTTTAGGATGATATAATATCAAACTGTCAATAGATGTATGTGTGACATCTGTACATATGAGTAGGACGTAAGTACATGTGATTTTAGAATATGCTACTTTTGTAAATCAAACCCAAAACATTTAACCTAGTTGATGTTTGTTAAGCTACACAGATTGATTCCAGAAGAGTCCATGCATATTTTGTTTGTTGCTTTCTTTAGGCTGTACGATCTTTTTATATATTCATATTCTTAAGATTCTTCCTCTTAAGGTTCATCAGTTGCCTCTCTCCAAACTGTGCAAGACCCTAACTGTATTTAAAACTGTGCTGACAGTTTTCACATTTTTAAGTCTTCAAACCGTAAAGTTAATTTGTAATCTTGGAGTATTCTTTCTTTGAAATTCTCTTATCAAAATGAAAAAAGGAAGGAAAGACTGCTGTTCCCTGTGTGTCATATCTGCAGGTACCCTATAAATAATAAACCCAGTGTTTTGTTTTATTAATCCTTCTAGCTATATCCTAAAATACAGATAATTATAGCAAAGCTCTCCAGAAAGTAAGAAGGCTTTCCCTTCAATTCTTCCAGGTGCAGCATCAGTCCATCCTTTGGTGCACTCCAAACCTGTGCATCTTATTATATTTTGTACTGCAGACCTCTGACAAGTGTCAGAAACTGTTAGTTGCTGGTTTATTTTGTCTAAAAGTTGTTTTTTTCAAGAGGTCTTGGGCTTTCAACCCTCTTCTTCATTCTTCTGTAGATTGTTTAGTGGAAGCAGAAACCGTTCATCTTGTGTTCTCTTTGAGACTTTTCTATCAGTTTTCTCAGAAGAAATTGCAAAGAACAGCCAATCTTCTCTTTCTGTTAAAACATACAGGCCATAAGGAACCATCCAGTCCCAGACTTCAAGACTGGGCTTTGCAAGTAAATAAAGTTAACAATAGAACCTGTGATCTGATACAGATGCATTAGCAGAGCCTTGTGGTGGTGGACCTGAGATACAAGATACACTGAAAGTTCTGTTTAAAACAGTCCTGATTTATAAATGGATTGTTTCTAATAGTCTTTTCTTTCAGTTAGTCCTCCTTGAGGACAGTAATGGTCAAGAAGAAAGGAAATATATTGCAGGAAACAAAATGCAGGTAGCATGAAAGATGTGTCAGGGTTACTGTGAAACAGTGCCTTGTACAAGATGCTGCCTATCTGGTTTATACAGTGAACCTAGAAAGAAAGGAGTAGCAACCCCAGTATGCTTGACGTGTTATTTCAAACAGTAAAGAGAAAAACAATTTTAATGCAATTATCTAATGTTATAATGCAGAACTCTTACAAGTGAGTGTATGTATTTCTCCTAAATCAGAACATCTCCCAGGTCTTTTCAGATGTGGAAGAACTAATATATTATGAAGCAGAAACCCTTTGAAAGGAGGAACGTGTTTTCTACCAGCCTCTTTCATAACAAAAAAGTGTCCCTAGCATCCTGAATACATACATGTTCATTTTGTCTGTGTTTTGACATGACAGCAGTCATGTTAGGAAATTTTCATTCCATCTGAAACAAAGCATAGATCCAGTGTAAGATTTTCTGCTTTTCACTTTCTTCATAGCCTGGACTTTTCAGAGGAGTGACTGGCAATGCTACAGAAGTGAGCGTAGCTCCATCTGAGGAGGTTAATATCATCTTATTTTGTTTCCTTGGAGTAACTGGTGTGCAGTAAATGCACCATTAATATTAATTGTGTGAGGTTTGAGTATTTTTTTAATCATGTCTGAAGTATTTGTCAAAAATTCTAGGATTTATTGATGGATTTAATAGAATTTCAAAAAAGCATACATATAAAATAGGTGAAACTTTGTGCAACAGTTACTTTTGGGATTCATAAAATTTGGCAGACAGGCACAGTTCTATCATTGCTTGTGGGAGCATCAGGAAGATGGTAGAATGTATCCAAACTATATGCAATGATGAGATACACAAAAAATACTTCTTTTCTTTTAGAAATGTATTTAACATTAGCCTTTATCTATTTACAGTCTTATGTGTTTCTCAAAGTTTTAGTTTAAGATCATACCGGAATTAGAAACATGCTTCCATACAGATGTCCCTTGATGTTTCAAAGATAGAAAAAACACTGAAATATTACATGAAATCTGTCCTACAGAATATATTCTAAAGCATTTGCTTGACACAGAAAACCAAAGAAAATGGCTAAGTTGATGTGTTATTTTGTCCTGCTCTACTTGGTATGAATCCTTAAAATTCTATTAAGTCACTCATACATGATAGTTACTGTAAGGTGTGCTCTGCATACCTGGTAAGTATGAAAATGAAGAGGAAACACATCTATGTAAAATGTCCATATGGCTTTCAGTGGCAATCAATATTAATGTTTCTTAAATTTGTTTTAGTGGGTAAATGCATCACGAAAATTCCACGTTTTAAATTATTTTTTTATAATTTATATAGAGAGGAAGATTAGAATTCCTGTTTTGGGAGAAAAGAGAAGGCAGCGGTGGGTTATTGGAAAGGATGAGGAGCTATGAGTTGTACTGGAGGCTCAAGTAGGCAGAGACCAGAGAAAGAAGATGAATTGTGGAGTGGGTACTCAAGGTTAAGAAGTTGTGGATCCCTTGGAACAGAAGAAACTTGCATTAGGAACATCTGCACTTCTTGTAAGCAGGACAACCTTTGTGGCCTGTGATACATCCAGGGAGGTCGTTCCATTTCTTCCATCCCCATTCCATTTCTTGAATCTCTTCCACATTACATGATGTTCTCTCTCAAATGAATCTTCCCACTTCTTTACAGCTCCCATCTATTCATCCCTCTTGAAATACTTTTAGAGCCCCAGCTTCCCTATTCACAGTCTTCATTCCTGTTATGCTTGCCTTTTTATTTTATCCACCTCTGACCACTGGCACCTGTCCTTTCTTACTGCAGTTGCTGGGCTCCTCACAGATGGAGAAAGCATCTTGTTTTTCAGCATGCTATAAATACTACACTTGCCAAATTATCTGTGGAAAAAATGGTGTGTTAGCATGCCTACCTCCCCTACTACTCTGAACCAAAAGTGATCAATTAAAATAGGAGACTAAGAACAAAATTATTCTTGCTCAAATTTGGTCATAATGCCTAGCCTAAACTCTCTGATTTTTAAAATCCAGCTCAATCAACATTAACATCATAAAATATAGTTTATAAAGCATATTCTGGGTTATTTCTGTTGTGGTAGAACTCTGAGAAATGTAAAATAAGCAAAGCCAAATTTTTTCAAGTCAAGAAATGTATATTGAATGCAGAATTTTAATTTGTGTTATTTATACTCTATGATACAGATTATGTGAAGTACTTGCATAAAAAAGGTATGAATGCTGCTCACTAATCTTAAAAATTTAATTCTTTAAGCATTCAATTATGGCTAGCATTGTGCAAAATGAAAGTCATAATATGTTTAAGATAAATACCTTGGTACCATGGATTTGTTTTGTCTTTGGCCAGTAATCTCTGAGATTAGAGCTGGGTAGCGAGTGTCAGCTAACACTAAATATTATAACACATTTGGGACTGTGCTGTACAGCTGAAACAGTAGGAGATGCATAGCAGTAGAAACAAGAAAAACATAAATTTAACACAATAAATTTACATTGAATGTGCTTTAGGGAGCAAGCCTACTTAATTGAAGAGGATGTAAGCACATGTTTGGCTGCTGTGTTTAATAGAGAATGTGTAATACATTCCTAAAAATAAGCATATACTTAAAGAGTTTAACTGATGCAAAGGTAATAACTTAACAGGAGTCAAAGAATAAAAGCCTGTGTATTTCTGAAATATATAATTTAAGGATCCTTTTCTATAGGCATAAAAAGTACAAGCTCATACAGAAGATAAATGTTACATTAAACATATAGCAATGTTGCTCCAAATGTCCAAGCAATACAGTCAACTTCTTTCAATTTTCTGCCCTCATCCTGGCATCCTTAATTGCACAGTTTACTTAAGGGTTACTAGACTTAGCATAAATAATTAAACTCATTGGTAAGACTGGTAGTTTTGCATGTTGTACGTTTTCTGTGTTACAAAACAGTAGAACGCTTAAAAACATTACCGCTCAATGCCTCAGGATTATTTAAAGATATAACCTCAGGCTTTAGACATCCAGAGTTCAAGGTGAGTTGGATCCAAAGTAACATTAATGGAAAAAATGTATACCTTTAAATTTCCAATTTAAGTTTTTTACATTAGAATGGATTTCTTTTTCAAAATATTCTAGCTTAAATTTAACATATAAAGCATGAAAATACTTATATAGGCCTAAATCTACTGCAGCCCATTAAAAGAATTAAAACAGACCTGTTGCACCAGTGAATTATCTTCAAATTTCAAGGAAAAAAAGGCTTAGGCTTTTTTAATTGCTGTCAGAATCAAAGGAAGACATGTTAAATTTCTGAGTTTAGTCATTCTTTGTGAAAATGTTGCCTTGTCATCCATTTAAGTGTCTATCATCAAAATGCTTTTAATTAGAGTGAATGCTGGTACTTACCTGGTTTTCACTGCAGAAATACATTTATGCTTAAAAGGAACATGTTTCTGTTGTTCTTCAATGTACGTGTTAAATCAAGGTTGAACAATCCAGTGGTTAGTGTAACTTGTTTTCCTCTTCCAGATTATTTTCCTGGCTATCACGTATATTCTTCATTTTAGAAAATGTAGGAGGATGTTTCTTTATGTATCTTTTTATGTATTGCTAGCCACTTTAGAAAAGAACCCTCTGCTTACTGGAAGCTATTGACCAGTTTACACATTAGAATAAAACAGTCCTTATAAAATAAATGACTAAGTTTTAGATAGTTTAGTAATCTAATAAATACAAAATGGTTTTAAAATGCTGTTTTGAATCTAATTCTACTTGCCATCTCAATGCAGTGTAGACAGATAAAAGTTTAAGGAATTTAAAGGTGCATTTCATAATAGCAAAAAGAAAGAACTATAATATAAGAGCTCCTGTTTTATTGAGCAGCACCCTAGCCTAATGGTTCAATGAATCAGTGACAAAGAACTTCTGCATAGGCAAATACAAAACAAGATTTAAAATCTACTATTTAAATCAAGGGCTCCTGCATTCTAGTATAAATTGTCATTAAAACTGGTCATTTAAATAATTTGATTTAAATCAATCAATCATATTAAATGGCCAAATAAGAGAAAAATGTAAAATACATAGCCAAGGCAGCAGAACAGCCCTTTTGGAGCTTCCTCCCCACCACTACTGCTTTTGATAAATATATCAAAAGTTTTTAAAATTACATTATCTTTACCTGACACAAATATATTATGATAAATAGGAGCTGACTCTCCCCTCCACATTTTTCAGTGAATGTGATACACTATTTGTTTAGTGATTTAAAAAAAAACAAGCAGAGGGTAAGTTGGATAGGCAGCAGACTGATCTGGGATCTGCTTCACATCATCTTCAGAAATGTGGGTTGGTTTACCTTGTGGTGGAATAGAAAAACTTTGTTTATATTTGCTCTGTTAGTTTGGTGTGACAAATGAGTCTTAATTTCTGAGGTTTATCTGGTTTCTAGGTCATTAAGCACTGAAAAGTGAAATTTCAGGTATTTTTAAAGGCAGCTCTTAGAGAGATATTTCAGAAGGCCATGGGTGCCTCAAGGAGCCGGCTCTCCCAAGCTCACTCCCTAGCAATCAGAGGGAAGTAGACTTTCTTGCATGCCTGGGAATATGAAGTGTATTGTGCTTCTTTGGTTAGCCATTGAGCCAACAAACCTCCAGGGATTTCTTCTTAGCAGAAAGAATGCTTGGCCTGAAGCTGTAGGAGATGAGCAGATGGCTCCTGCAAAGATCCCGTGTGGGAATCCATCCAGTCACTGAGCATGGGGAACCTGAGGAGCAATGAGCTGCCCTGACACATCTCACCAGCACATCATACTGCACTCATTTAGCTACAGGGCAGGGCTGGGAAATGGCCATGCCTCTCACCCATGACCTCAGTATCTGTAAGGGGTCTGGGAATTTAAAGCAAGGGAAAGAAGAGCCAGAGGGGCTGGGCAAGGACAGAAGGACTTGGAGGGAAGCAACTGGAAGATAGGGGAGGCTGGAGGTTGGAATGGATTTGGGTAGTGAGCAGTAGACTGGGAAGAAGGACCTTCTAGGCCTTCAAGGACCTTTCCTCCTTGCAGGGGACAGAATTAGAAAGGGAAGATGTGTGGCCTGGGTTATGTTTTCTGAAGTGCTTTTTCATTACTGCAGTCTTGCAGTACTCCCTGCATCCTCCCAGTGATACCTTCTTTTCCCCTGAAAATGTACTCAGTTTATTAAGAAATGGACATGTCAATAATGCACTTGCCCAAATACACGAGTGCAATATACTTGTAAAAGTATTTACAATCACAGTACACATGTGACAGTGAATTAAGTATATTTTTTTAATTGCCATTCTTCAGCACTGTATGGTTTATTACTGTGGTTATTTGCCTGCATGGGGTTAATGCCTGTGTGGTAGAAGCTGTGAACATTGTCATAGGAGCTGTGCAAATCAGTGTAAAACTTCATGTCATGCAGCCATGGTACTGTAATGCCTCTCAGATGTATGATCTCTCATAATTTGAACAACCTGTAGTAATTTGGATGCAGAATCGTCTCAGGACTGCTACCCTGTGGGTTGGTTGTCCTCCATGCTTCCCATATGCAGGAGTTACCAGGTGCTCAGTTGGAGTTTTTCATAGACACAAAACACTGCAGCAGCAAACTTGAGGTGGCAAAATTCAGACTGAAATGATAGTATAGAAAGGCATATGTTACTGACATCTTGATTAATACCAAGACACTTTGCTGTTTTGTATTCTGTGGGTAAAATTTTGTCCCTGTTTAATATATGAGGCATAAACAAAAAGAAATGTTTACAATACTAAAAGGCAAACAAGACAAACAGAGAAAAGCCTTCAAGTACTTAAATAATACAAGTAATTAAATAATTATTGACAGATAATTTCTTTATTATACATTGATTTTGCAAGGATTGTATAGTCTGACATAAATACTGGAAAATCCTTCCACCAGCAATGCCTTCCAGTACCTATACTGTACCACCCTATGAAGTCATAGAAATCAATTACAAGGCAATTTTAGGTGGCTGTGCATATCAGATTTATAGAAGAGTTTCTCATGAAATTGAAATTAAAATTAAAGTAACATTTATGCTCTGAAGCCACTCAGAAAAGAAGTGAATTTTAATACAACAGCTCTACCATCTGTAAGGATTTGTAATAACAAGCCAAAATTAAAACTGGTAGAAAGGGGGAAAAGGGTTAAAATGAATAGCTTTAGTGTACTACACTGCATCTGATTTCACCTGTTTCAGCTCAAACACTATTATAGGGGCTTTTTAAAAAAAATTATTAATCTCTGAAAATGACAGGTGTCAAGAGCCTTTTGTAATACACATACAAAAAACTTGCGGTCAAGAGGTCATATCACTGCAATGTATTAGGCTGTAGCCTTCTCTCCTGTGGTATTTTCCTTGTTTGAAGTGTTTCCAATGAAAGATTCTTGCTGTAATGCACATCAGTAAAATGATCTATTTGGGAACAGCTTTACATGGTAAAGGAAGCTGTGAGAATACTTTGGCATTGTGTACATCTTCTCTCTTAACAGTTGTATGTTCAGAACTCTGGGATGCTTTAAAGCACACAAAGGGTATATGGTTTACAGCAAGATATGTGTTTTGAGATTGAATTTTATAAATATTACTCTTATAGTGAAAACAATTCTATAAATATTATTCTTGTAGTGGAAGCATTTTTTCCCATTTTTTCTTTTTTCTTTACATTCTTTAAAGAGAGTTCTGATGCCCTGAAAATGAAACTAAGAAATCTTTCACTATTTTCTCTATGTTTTTTTCACTGGCTTTGAGCACTACAATCCATAAGAAAATTAATGTAGGGTGCAAAATAAGATGTTTGCACATACATAGAGAAAACAAAAATGAAACAGTTTTAAAACTAGCTTTGGAATGCTTATATTTAGACAGGTTTTATTTTAAAGCACCGTATATGAGGACAGTTTCAGAGGCTTTCCTTGAGCTCTGTGAGCGGAATGGATAAATTCTTACAGCTTCACTTTGTCTTTGGGCACACCAAAGCTTGGGCACTATACCTGCCTGGGCAGGTGTTTTGAGTTACGTTACATAATATACTACATAACCATTAAGAAAAATACCCAAAACAATAGTGGTGAAGACTTTGAACTTTTATATATGAAGTTCGATTTTGAAAATAGGTCTTATTTTGACACACCAGTGACCAAAGTGGTTTGGCTCAGAACCTTGTGAAAGAGTTGTTCAATGTGGCAATACTGCTAGAGACAGTTTATTCCCCATTTTTGTTCAATTGTTTTGGGTAGGGGTGAAGAAGGGAGATTAGTGACAAAATTACAATGGTATGTTTTAAACCAGCTTTTAAACCCACATCAAAGTAGGGTCCCTAAACGTGGATTTATGAAAGGTAGATTAAAAAAATGGGATCCAATCAATTGTTTCTAAAGTGCTGTGAGGGGAGGAGGAAGTGTTCACTCAGGTCTTCTGTGCCCCAGCATCATGCATGGGAAGGACTGGGGGAGGCAAGTAATGTATGCTTTTAAAGAGTGAAGTTAGATTTTTTTTCTGTTTCTGACAGAAGCAGCTTTACTGTTTTCCTTTGGACCAGGATGAACAACAGTACTGCTTGCATCACATAGGCTTTGATGCAGGAATATTCTGCAAGATTTAGACTGCAGGTTGATAGAAAATGATACTTTGATTTTAAAAATGATGTTCATAATTTCTTTTTTTTCTGGATAGGTTTATTCAGTATCTTTACATGTGTAGGCAACTGAGAATTTAAAAATAGTTGCCTGCTAGTCTTTATTGAATTGACAGAAGGGAATGAAGGAGACAAGAGGAGTCCAGGAAATAACTGGGAAAAAGATATATTTTTTTGGTTAAAAGTCCTTAAAAACACAGTAATTTTTAATGATACTGGTAGAGGACTGCATATACAGGATGAAAAAGATGAATGCTCAGAAAATAGGGAATGGCAGTTACAGGGGTTTAGGAGGGCAGCAAATAAGGAAAGAATGGAAGAAGGTTTATTTGGAATAATGAAGTGTAGAGGAATCTATATTGGAAATAGTACTAAAAAATTACACTATTCTGCTTCCATTCCATTATTTACTGAAAGCTATGTTTTCAGTAGTTTGAACAACAAAGACTGATAACAAACATGAAAAGGAAAAAGGGAAGTCAATATCTGGGAATGAACATTTTAGGAATTCCAGTGCCTTTCTGATTGCTGTATTGTGTTCCTCACTGTTATCTCATTTTATGGTATTCCCCAGAACACAAAATCTTAGCTGTCAAGATTATAGCAGAGAAATAGAGATGTTATGAACTTCTATTCCTACTTAAACAACCTATCTCTAACAAGCTGCTGAAAATTGTTATTTTGATGCATTTTTATGCGTGGTGATCTTTAGGGGTAAAACTAGAGGGCTAGCTGCTATAGCTAGGGTGGGATGGGAATGAAAATTAGAGTTTACCTTTGTGTTTCATGAGGATGAGCAATTTGGAGAATAGGCCAATTCTGCAACTCAGTTGTAATATCTTTGCCAATATTAAATGTGTGATCACCACTTTGGTAGCTACAACAGGAAAAGGAGAGGTTATACACAGAAATGGTAGTTGCATTTTTTACCTTTAACTATTTTTAAATAGCAGAGTATCAGAACCCATCTCTAACAAAATTGAAAAAGCCACAAAGCATAAGGACTGGCTTTGGGAGTTGCTAAAGGAAAGGCAATGCATAAAGAAGGACAAAGGAGTACACAGAAACAAAAAGAGATTAACAGAAACAGGAGAAAAAGAGTTTGCAGAATACAGAAGTTATCTTGGAATTGATGAAATTATCCAATCTGTGAAGATAATGACAGTATGATACTGAACAACTAACGAGTAACAGCTGAAAAACGTGGAAAATGCATTCATATAGTATTCTAACTTCAGTAATTGAGAAAACTTTCCTCTGACATTATCTATTATGATACTGGATTGATGTAATTGTCTTGTACTAATTTTGTACTCCAGTCTTCAGAATGTTTTTGGTCTGTCAGCCTAGCAGTCTGCATGCAGCTTCTAATGTCAATGGCATTAAATAGTTAAGGCCAAAATTACTGTATTTTGCTGTGTCCTGGAAATGTATTTAGTTATTTTTATAAATAATGAAGATTGGCCTGGAAACTTAGGTTCATAGCCATGATTCATTTAGTAGCAATGCATGAATAAAGGTTTACAGAGTTATGATGGAGTATAGATAGGACAGCAATAACATAAAAAATTGGGGTCTTTGGCATGTATGTAAAGTAAATAAGAAGTGGTTGAGACCTTTTTTCTCAAACTTTGGATGTAGAACTCCTTCACAGTATTAGAAGGAGTAGAATAGGGAGTTGAAATAATCTTATCTAAGACAGACAAATAAAAACCTGAATAACTGCATTAAGTAAAATTCCTCTTCAAAAGTATTGGAAGCTTTCAAAACCCAACATACCCTGGAAGATGAAGTGTTCAGTACTTCTGTGGGCAGCATCCTAGGTCATTAATGTGAGACAGAGAGGTGTGCAGCTTTCTTAAAAGCTTGTGGGTGCGTTAGTGATATCCAGGTAGTTTTTGTTTCTTGTCCAAACTGTGCTGTAACATTTTTCAGTAACTTGTATGTTCATTCATTAGTTTGGAACTTTCATGATATGTTTCTCCATTTTGCAGAAAGTAGGAGACTGTTACTGTTTACCAATCTATTCTAAATACTAATTTTTATACAAGAAGTTGAGCATGTATATTCAATCAAGGTTTTAACATCATGACTCAGTGTTCTTGAGTTTTTTGAGATTTTTTTTTAGCAGCAATTTTCTGAGGGATTATTAAACAGTAATAAATTAATTTTACTTAATTGGCTTATATGAGAAGACAAAAAACAGGCACATAGGTCCAGTCTGGTATAGTTAAAGTCCATTGAAGACCACAAAACTGGAAGCCAATCTAATAATGTAACTTAAAGAAAACAAAAAAGACAGAGGCAATACTCTCTTATGTTTCACTTTCCTTTTTTCTTTTCTTTTTTTTTTCAAATAAAGTAGTGAGTGTTCTAATTTTATCATATTCTGAGGCAGTCATCTTTTCATGGATAAATATTCCCAAATTTTCATAAGTCGACTGCTTGGTTTGGCAGCACTGATTGTTAGTTTACCAATGTTTTTCATTCAGAAATGTTAGTGAGGGAAGCAGCCAGTAACAAAGTTGAAATGAAATCTTGTCAAATTTTAGAAAAATACCCCCTGTCTGAGTAGCGTATCCAGTTTATTTTTAGATTAAAATTACCTTAAAATCCTTAGAAGGATGACTTCATACTTTTTTTTTTAGATATTATGTCTTAAAGTAAAACAAGTAAGATTGGCATATTTTACAGTCTTCCTTAGTGCCATTATCTCTTAATATGAATACTGGAACATTCTGTGTTACAGGTTTCCTTTCAAAGTAAAAGGAACATTTCTGCCCATTACCGGAATTGGAGGATTTTTTAATAGTTGTGTAATACTCTTTAAAAAAAAAACAGTGCATCTGGTTGCTGCAGTGAATACATGTACACTCTTAGGCCTTGCAAAACAAATATCTAGCATTGCATGGTGATCCAAAGAAATAATGCTATAGGAAGGAGTCAAATGAAAAAGTATCTTCAACAAGTCAATAGCATGATGTTTTTATTGCTGTGTTCATCTGCATGTTTCCACATGGTGATTGTTGATCAGAGAAATTGTTATCTGCCCATATTAAACTGTTAGGGAGCATCTAAAGAGGGCAGTGAAGATGGTGAAAGGCCTTGAGGATAAGCTGTGTGAGGTGCTTATGAGGTCACTTGGTCTGTTCAGCCTGGAGAAGAGGAGACTGAGGGGAGACCTGATTGCAGTTACAACTTTCTCATGAGGGGAAGAAGAGAGGCAGACACTGATCTCTGTGGTGATCAGTGACAGGACCCAAGGGAATGGCCTGAAGTTGTGTGAGGGGAGGGTTAGGCTGGATATTAGAAAAAGTTCCTTCACACAGAGGGTGTTTGGGCACTGGAACAGGCTCCCCAGGGAATGGTAACAACACCAAGACTGACAGAATTCAAGAATCATTTGAACAAAATTCTTGGGCACATAGTATGACCCTTGAGGATGGTCTGGTGCAAAGCCAGGAGTTGGTCTCAATGATCCTTGTGGCTCCCTTGCATCTCAGCTTATTCTGTGATTCTCTTCCTGGCATTCAGTTCTGTGTTACCAGGAGTTTAATTTTGTTGGGGTAATCTGAGGCTGTTTCAGTAGGAAAGATTTATGCTTATTTTGGCTGCTTGGGTGACGTGAATCAATTTTATTCAGGGATGAATCCAGGCTATTGATTTTAGGGGACTTTGTATCTTCTCAGCACTTTTTAACAGTCTCTTGTTTGGGTGCCCTAGGTTTTAGGCACCTAAGTTTGAAAATAGTGTCCTAGATACTTTTGCAGAAAGGGCTTGATGGTATTGATTCTTAGTTAATCAAGAAAAAAGATTATTGTGGCTAGCACAGTTTTTCCCATGGGAAGTTTTTTTGTGTTTTTGTAAATAAAGATAAAGTTTGGATGTTTTGGAACAGTGTCCCAGAACTTGGACAGTGCAGGCCTGGCCAATCAGGCCTGGGGGAAGGCTTCTGACTGACCAATCTGGGTGACTTTTGAGAACTCTATAAATGTGATGAAATCAAAACAATAAAGGTCATTCCTTCTTGCCACTGAGAACCGATGCATTCATTACTCTGCTAGCTGCTCAACAGCAACAGATTATTTGTTGGTGAGCTGTTTTAGGCAGGCATAACAGGCAAAGTGATGAGAATCACTTAAGCATAACTGCAGTGCAGGGTCCCAGGAAACTATCTCCTGTGCTCTTATCAAAACACTACATTTTATCAAAACTTCACTCAGGAAAAATGAACCCTGTCTTAAGAGTAACTCTGGGTTTGGCATTGAAACATGATCCAGACTTCACAATCAGTTTCAGCTTCCGCTTTATATTACACCATAATTACTACATAGAATGTCTTTGAATGTCTTTGAAAAGCAGTCTTGTTAAAATCCTGTGGTTAAAATTCTGTCATGTTCCTCAGTCATAGTCTTCAAGAGGAATAAAGACAACAAGTTAAGCTCAACTTCATCGTTTTCTCTCAGAATATTTGTGATTTTCAGAAGTCTGTGTGCTGAGTCTTTTAATATTGTTGTGACTTGGACAGGGTTTGCATTGTTCAATTTGTTGGTTCATAGCAGTAACCAAGCAGTGACCACAAACCTTAAGCTAAGTGGTTAGCTTACACACACCTAAGCATTCTTTAAGTCTTGGCCATTTGCAGGAAGGCAGTAATATCAAATGCCTGTGATGCAGACCCTATTTCAATATTTTCAAAATAAATCCAAATAAACAGAATAAAAATGCTAAATAAAAAGCACTCCTATTAAGAATCTGTTGCAAAAGTCCTGCAACTTTAAGCACATTCTATTGGCATTCTAAATACATTGGTATGATAAAAGCAATTTTATATGAGAGCAGTAGCCTTGTAGCACTTGGCTACCATTCTGAATTATAGTATTTGTTACAATTTTCTATTTGACTAAACATATTTTGCTTGAGTACTTTGTTATATATTTAAAGAAATGTTCTCTAGTTCTTTGTCTATAAAGTTGAAAAATAGAATAATTTGTCTGCTTAAAATAACTATATTTTTATAATTTTTATAACTTATATAGCCACAAACAGATTGATTTATTAAAAATTATGGTTTCTACCTCGTGTTTGAGTGTTGAATGTCTGTGTATATTAGTTTCAAGTTTGATAGCCTAAATGAGAGTAATTCTTTCAGAATTTCAGTATCATTTATTTTATGTAGTTGTCATTGGCCAGATAAGTCACATGATATTGCTAATAGCCTCAACTGAAGAGAAGAAAATGTAGCAAGTGGCACTTATTAATTAACGATCACAAACTGGATGATTATAAGAAGATTCTTCTCCACTGCTTAAGTAAGACAAATGCAATCTATTAATCCTGAGAAAGCTACTGTCCCATTATATTGCAAGTCTGATGCAGACACAGAAGCAAGGAGTTTGGTATTAGGACTATTTTATTCCTGCCTTATTATGGCTGTATAATGTAGCTAAAGAAGTCATAAGACTTTATGATTAATTTAATCTCAATTTATGATTGTTTAACTTAGGTTCCAACCAAGGAAGCAGGGATTGAAGCTGCTGTAGATATAATTTTTAATATGCTGTGTTACTCTAAATACTATAGGTATATGGGAGGACTCCTATGAATCTAACTAATTTTAATATATACTTCAAAATAGACTAAGTTATTATTAGTTCACATTATTATGTGAAAATATATGTTGTGTGTATATGATTATGTGATCTCAGTTTATGTGTGGGGATCTTCGATCTTGTTACTACATTGCCATTACTAATACAAGTAGACCTTTTCAACTGAATAGTTATTAAATATTGAAATGTTCCAAAGATACTATGTGAAATTAAATATTTAATTTTGTATGATAACTTCACAGAAGTTTTTCAGCTGTTTTATGTTTGAGAAAATACTGAAATGTATGATCTCAATATTGTATGAGCTAATAGCTTGAAAAATTTCATAAATACTATTTAAGGCACATGCAATCTCTCTATTTTGCAGTATGAATATGGACCTGAAAGACTGAAAGTGCTTTCCATGGTTGTAAAGTCATCTCCTTTTAAATGTAAATTTCAGAAGTTTATCAAACTCCACATAAATTATTCCTTGTAGGCTTATCTAGGTGCATGAATGCACTTAGAGTTTGGATTCTTGCAGCTGAGAAAACTTGAGAACAGAGCAGATAAATAAATGGGGAGAGAGTTACGTAAACAAATTAATAGAAAATGAAGAATCTGTTATAACCAATCTGAGTAACTTAGGAAAAAACAAAAACAAAACAAACAACCAAAAACCAAACCACAGACAGAAAAATAAACAACAAACAAAAAAATCCTAAACTACCACATGATTGTACACAAACCCCTCACTTAAAAATCTTCAGGTGGACTTTTCCCCTAAGTTTCGGCTAAAGACCAAATTTCACCCCCATCCTCTCACGACTAACAAATGAGCCACAATAACAACAAATATTAAACTAGACTAAGATAGCTCTCTTGTTTTTTATAAATCAAATATGTTCACATAAACAATTACCAGTTTGTGGCAGACTGCCAAGTGTATATTTCTTGCTGTAACTACCAGTGATCATCATGGGGATTGTCATGTTTTTCCCTCTTGGAATGCACATTGCAGAGTAATTGTGGTAATAGCTTATTCACAGCTTGTTAAATCATATTCAGTTGAGGGAAATATTTAGGTGAAACAGGGTGTCTCCAACGTATTTAATGACCTCAACAGACAACCAGTCTTCAGTACTATGGTAATAGATTGGATTGGAATAAGGATTACCAACTTGATTTGGGAATATGGTTTGTGTTAAATGCTGTCTGTGGTTGAACCCTCATTGAAACCATTTGAAATGCTACAGCAAATCATAGAAAGGCTTGAGTTTGAAGGGACCTTAGAGATCATCTTGTTCCAATCCCCCTGCCATGTACAGGGACACCTTCCACTAGACCAAGTTGCTCAAAGTCCCATCCAACTTGACCTTGAACATTTCCAGGAAATGGGGCATCCACAGCTTCTTTGGACAACCTGTTCCAGTGCCTCAGCAGCCTCACAGTAAAGAATTTCTTACATATATCTAATGTAAACCTACTCTCAGTTTAAAGCCATTCCTTCTTGTCTTATCACTACATGCTCTTATAAATAGTTTCTCTCCATCTTTCTTGTAGGCTCCCCTCAGGTACTAGAAGGTTGCAGTTAGGTTGCCCCAAAGACGTCTCCAGGCTGAACAATCCCAGTTCTCTTAGCCTTTCCCCATAGGAGAGGTACTCCATCCCTCTAATCATCTTGGTGGCCCTTGACTCGGTGAAAAGATTGAGGAAAGAATTTGTTTTTCTCTTCCTTCCCTTTAATAGCTTTAGGATTTTTCTATTCTCCCTTTCACCATTACAGAGTCATTGATTTTTGTGAGACTTTGGTAATAGTACTGCAAATGACTGTCAGCTTGAATTGTTTCCTCTGTGATAGTAATGAGCATTGTGATACAAATGTTCTATTTGATACCTCAATTAGTATTTAGTTTGGACACATACAACCTCCTAAGTAAACATCATCTGTCTATCGGGGAAAAATGTAACACATACATGAGGATAGCCCAACCAGTGTTGTGATTGACTAAATGATTCCTTTCTGATCAGCTGTTGCCCAAGAGGTAAGTGTCCTTTAGGTTCAGGATTCTTGTGTGATCCATTCTTGTCCCTTCTAGCTACAAGGCAAAGTGAATCTCAAAATCTTAGCTTCTGCCTCTTTACTCATAACCCATTTTAAGTAGCTGTATGTACTCTCTGACCTTTTGTAGATCCTTTGTTGGAAAACTCTTGTTAAAAATAAAAAACTTACAATTAGACACAAACATATCTTAATCTAACAACAAACAAGCTAACACATAAGAAAAGTGTCAATCAACTCTTTATTTTTCATACTATGAGATACAGCAATATTCAAACAGGTTTGCATTTTTAAAATGAATAATCTTTCTTTTATCTATGTCATCAAGATGATGTTTGACTTACAGCTTCCTCTTTGTTTTTGCTTGTAACTGGCAAGCAATTTTCTATGCAATGTCCTCCCTGAATTACAGTTGGAAGTTGATTTTTTGCATAGAAAACATTGCTAAACATTTTGTCAAGATGTCTAATGTACTTAGCAACTGAAGATGAACTATTTTTAAATGGTGCCTGAGAGTCTGGTTTGATATAATTAGTAATTTGTGTTTAAGTATTTTATTGTGATGCCGTTAATAGTGATACCTAAATATTTTTCTTCACTGTTTCTTTTCAAAGGAGCCACAACACTTCTCAGGGTCGAGTAATAGTAAAAAGTGATGGTGGCTAATAGCTTGGGGCAAAAGGCACTATCAGTGGCATGACAGAAGTAGAAATTCAGAGCTTTCGCTTGCATTATCTTCAAAACCAAAACAGTCACTGAATTAAAAAATCAGGGGCAGATGTTGGTCAGGATGTTTAGGTCACCATAAAACAAGGGTAAATGTACATCTCTTCTTGAATCGACAGCATCCTTTCTTTTGGGGAGATTTTTGCTTCATATGTCCTGAAAACATCATCATTTCAGACCAGTTACCCAAATTAGAACAGTCTGGGGCATGACTGTTCATTGATTTCCTATTTGATTAAGAGTGAACAAAAAAATACAGAACCCTTTATTTAAAAATAGGCTCTTTGAAACCAGATTGAAGAGGATCAAGAAATGGGAAGCATTAGGAACATAACGGTGGTCCCTTGATCTAGCTCATTAGTTCAATAGTATTTCAAAAGTGCAGTTTTTAAAACATTGTTCCCACACGTTTTTGGAATTCTAATCAAAAGGTTAATCGATCAGCAGTAATGTCTTGGATGTAAAGCCTGCGGATTGAATAGCTAGCCAGAAATTGCCCATACTTTCCTTGATATATCTTTAAAACAATTGCTGTATGATGGGGTAGCAATCATTGCAAGGATAAGGGAACCTAAAAATATATTTCTTTCAGGGTCATAACAATAAAACGTTGTTCCACTTGTACTTTTTGGAAATAAAACTGATTTATTGTAAAAACAAATCCGAGTGGCTTCATCTTGGGTATTATTTTTGCTTAAGAAATCAAGTTGCAAATTGCACTTGGCAAAGTATTAAGGCTGTCATCATTAACCCATCACAGAAAATAGTATTTTGTGCCTACTAGAATGCATTTTGGATAATAGGATGTCGCATTAATATACAAAAAATACTGAAAAACATTTTATCTTGTAAATAAAAAATATTGATAATTTTGAAGAATATACACAATTTCTCAGTAGCATTGTGACAGGTATAACTAGAAGCATTAGAGAAGTTAGGTTATGAAGTACTGATTTTAATGAGATACTTTTTTATTATGAAAGAATGATCAATTTGTAACATTTTTTAATGAAATCAGTCAAATGCAAGAAAAATATGCATGTGAAAGCAAATTTTGTAACCTAATTTTACCAAATGCCCTTCTTTGAAAGTGTAAATAATAGAAATATTAGTATGAGATGCTGTTAAGTGACACAGTATAACAATTTCTTTTAATACTAAAGACTTTTATTAAGGAAACTTTTGATCTTTACACTTACAGGTCTTTCAAAGAGGCACTTTGTTTGACTTTGAAATACGCTTTACAGTAGAGTAAGCTCTCTGCTGATATTAGGGTTTTTAAACATGAATAAAGACCAGTAAGCACAAGTTATCAGTGAATTCAGAACTAAAATACATCACGTATTGTGGTCAGCATCCTAGCATGAATTGGTTATGTTGGTAGCTTTTTGGTCAGAAAATGCTATGTTACAGCCATACTGAGATCTACTTCAGTATTTCCATTCCATTCCATTCCATTCCATCCCATTCCATTCCGTTCCATTTCTTTTTTTTCCTTTCCCTTTCTTTTATTTCTCTTTCTTTCCATTTTCACTTTCTGTTCTTCTCAGCATTGTCATGCAATTTATACTTGAAAAACTAACTTTCTGGTTTAAATCTTAGGAAGGTAAGAAATTAAAGAAATAACCAATCAATCAAACAAAAACTCCAAGCCACCACTAAAAACCCACAAACAGAAAAATGAAAAAAAACCAAAACGCTAAAATCAAATCAACAAAACACATAAACTAGTTTGTATGGTACCTGATTTTGCTCGAGGCGGAAGACTAGGCTTCACTTACTTTGTGTTAACCTTTGTCTATTTTTAAATGTATGGCCCTATAATGCTTCTAACCACAATTTTGCAGGATTGTTAATACAAGAGTTAGAATATATTTTAGCAGGCATTGACAAAAAGATTGATAATCCTGCCCTTTTGATGCCATTTGGAATACCTGTCATCTCAAGGGAAGCCGTAGTAAAAGAACAAAAGGTGAATATGTTGAAAAACTACATAAATTTGTTGCTTTAAATTAGCTACTGAAAATTGACATGTATCTAGTTTTGTACGTAGTAGGATGCATACTACTGGAATACACCTCTTTCTTAGGAAGAGATAAAAGAGGTCATTCTTTTTCTTAAATATATATGGACAGATATACCTGTTTAAGACCATGTGAAAAAATAATGAAGTAAAAAGCAGGAAGAGATATTCTGCAATGAGGACTTTAAAGGTTTGTGTGCAACTGAGTAGAATGTTGCAGTCCTTCTTAGATATGATACAAGCAGTACTTTTAAAAATATTGCTTGGATGTGATGTGCTATTGTAACTATTTGTATTATTGGGCCTTAAAAACTTTTTCAACTTCTTGATCCCTATTGAGCAAGGTATTGTAGGAGTACAATGAAAGGACAGTTTGTTTCCTAAAGAGCCAAGAATGTTGTGTCTTTGAAGAGGTTTTAGTAGTAATAGAAATAACAACTTTGAATACTCTCCACTATAACTAAATAATATTCAGAGGCTGTAGTGTCATCTACATTACAGTAGTGTTCTTTACACCACAGGTGATTTTTCTTGGGTAAGTCAAAACAAAATGTAAATCTCAAAAATCATATCTATTGTAAGTCAAGATAACCTTGCACTACTGTCTCTATCTGGATATGTTTTTATCACAACTGCTCTGCTAAAAAGCATTTTGTTATGATGACTTTTTTTGATGTTTTCATCTTGTTCACCTTAGGAAGGTTCCTCACTTTGTCTGACCATGGAGAAGAAAACTACATAAATACACTTATTAGTTTAATTAGAGGACAACTTTTTGGCAGTAAAATGGATAACTCAGGTTGTGTTTCCTTGCTGCCAGCTCCTTGCCCCGTTTTCACATAGTGGTTGAGGGACTACATAAAAAGCTGTGGTTGCTGTGCCATCAGAGATGTCAGGAGGCCTATCTCTGTGCCTCACCTTGCAGGTTAGCTTTCACATTTACTTGTTTTTTTTGGGTTTTTTTTAGTTCTTCTGTTCTAAGGAGCCTTATTCACTCTCCTTCCTGAAACACTGGCCAAGTTCTGATACTCAGTCTTTTTTCCTGCTTAAGGGAGAATTTTCTGCAATGCAGATAACAATAAAAACACACCTCGCCTTGTCTAACCCGGCATTGAAAACTGGAAAAAGAGTTTCCCTTTTTCTCCAAAGATACAATCTGCTGTTAGAGAATGTAACACCTTCCAAACTGTACACAAAGAAGAAGATATACCTTTTCTTTGTCACATGGGAAATGTGATTTATGCCTCTATCCCTGGTTATGTTCTCCGCCAACTTTCAAACAGCATGAAAGGGGCTATGTAAATTAAAAAATAACTTATTAAGAGAGAAGTATTCTTTTCTCCATCTTAACCTCTTAGAGAAAAATCCTTGTTTTCAAAATTTCTGGTGTATGCTTTTTTGAACTGATACAGTGTGCCAACTTCATGACACTTGGCGACATGTTCAATTTTTGAACATGGCAGTACTACGTTAGTTGTTGGACTCGATGAGCTCAAGGGTTGCTCCTGATCTTGATGATTTTATGATGCATTGACCTCTAAAAAATGTGGGTTTGTTCACCTGTCCAGCAGGTAGATGGGTATATTAGCCTTGATCAAAAATTTAATTTAAAATTGATCACTGACTTGTGTTTTATGATCAGAAATATTTTTAACAGTTAATATGCATTAAACCAGGATAGCTGATTGCTAGGGGAAGATACTGATTAATATCTAAAAAAAGGGTGTATACCCTCAAAAAACCCAAGCTACCTAACGATAGGTAATGCTTCACTACATGGATAGTATGTAATGCATGTAGTGGACTCACTCTTGTCCTGGATTTTTTTTCCTCCTAACTTTGAAGAATTCAAACTATTTCTTATCTCTGAAACACCTTGTTCTTCACGGAGAATTTTAGTCACCTCTGTATCTTTTTCAAGGTTTTCTTATTACTGGGGATACAGAAATTTCATGTGATTTCTCAAATAGCATTACATAAGGCTAGTCTAGGCAGCAAGGCTCATGGCTTTTGGCTCAAGGGAGGAACTTGCTTCATTAGAGCACCAGTGCTTCTTACATGTACTACTAAAGAGAAGGGAACATACTGAGAACTGTCTCAACCATGCATTGACAAGTCCAGTTTTGCAAGTGTACCAGAAAAATCCTCTTTTTAGGGAGTAGCCCTTTGCCAGCCACCAAAGAAAGGGTTACCATCGTCCTCACAAGCCACTTCAAGGCAAGACACCAGCAGGCATACTGCTTCTTCTCAGGGTCTACAGGATAAAATATCACAAACCAGCCAGGAGCAAATACATTTCAGAGATATTTTCAAGCCCTACTAACTGCTAAAATGGTATTTCAGATATTATTCATATTTGTTCAGATGCCATTAGGTTCTGTGTGAAAAATCGCTTCTGTAACGCAGCTGCCCATTTTACTTGTTTAAATGATGACTGGCAGGTTTTAGAAACTGGGTTCAGAGAATCAAGGAACAAATTGCATACCTTGCTCACTGGGCATTCAGCCTGTAAATTATGTGAGGTAGGTACTCCTTTTAAAATCAATAAAAAAAAGTATACACGATATGATTAAATAATAGTGTATATGCATTAAAATTGTTTTTTGTAACTGAAAGCCTTCCTACTGGAGTTCATAACAAAAATGTTTGTTTGAATCCTGAACATTACTGAATTATTTTCCCACTTCTAATTAATGGACTCAATTATTTTTGTGATGCTGTGTTTCATTTCATAGTAGGTAAATGTTTCTAGTTCAACTGAATTTCTTATGCTCTCATGGCAGTACTTGCTGTTTCTCCTTTGTTGCTTCTTACTTAAGCTAAGAAGTTTTAGTCCCTCAGTCTTTCAACCAGGGAGTGAAGGCAATATTATATGATTTAAATGACCAGTCAAAAAGCACAAGTATCTAATAAATTGTCTGAGAAACCAATTCAATAAAAACTCTGTTTGCTGGAATTTGTTTTCTTAAACTATCTGGGAAATCTTTGGTAATGGCTTATGTATTAGTGGACTAAACAAGTAGTTTTTGGTCATCAGCATTATGACATAACTGAATGATAACAGAGCTGCTAATGGTGATTCATCAAACAAGAAATTCTTAGTGAATGTTACAATTCATTTACTGCTGATTTTTATATTTAATTGAAAATACAAATATAGCAGTAATAAGTATACATTGCCATCAGCCCTATCAGTTCTTAACTAATGTTTTCTGAAAACAAATCTGCTTCATTTTAAGTCAGTGTGTGAAGCAGTAGTGTATATTCACTCACATAACCTGTGTTTTATTCAGAAAAGAAAAAAGCACTTCTAGCCCAGTAGCTGTCTGGGTGACATTTTATAGGGCCTGCTTTCTTTACCAGTTCTTCTGCTGTAGATACATCTCCCCCTCCTTGTGACGATTATCACAGAATTTTGGTGCTGGTGCTTTTAACGGGATACAGGTTATCAGAGATGTTGTTTATACATGTGAAGAAAAAAGCAATAGGGAAGCTATGCCTCAAATTTCACCTGCTGTTAAAACTGAATGCAACCATTAGACAGGTTGTTATTTACTGTACCTTTTGCCAAGGATTTGGGGAGCTGAGATGGGCTGTTGCTGATAATCAGCACACTGTGATTATCAGTGTTAGTGCTGTCCTGTTCATTTGCAGGTCTTTTATATGATTTTTTGCTTCTTCCAAAGGGGAGATTTCTTAGATAATTCTGTTTTTCTTTGAGTATTTTTCAGAATTGCTCTTTTGACTAGAGACATTCATTACAGTAGCCAAACCCTTGCATCGTAATCTTCCTGCCTTTGGAGGGCAGTTTATCTAGCTTTGTATTACTCTTCCCTCTGGCCAGCTATACCTTGTGAAATATTGAATTTAAACAATAAACCTTATACTTGCCAGTCTTCCATAAGACATGCTCCTTCCATAGTTTTGACCTTGGTCTGTTGTTTCTAGCTAGTCAGTTGACTTCCAAGGAAGATTGTGTGTTCTTCCTACAGGACATTACTTGCAGGACCCATCCCCATATCCCAAACTTACATTCAAAATGTATTATAGCAGATGCATACCACTCTTCCTTCTTTGTAAAGGTTTTGCCCTACAGGCTGAAATTGGTAATACTTTTTGTCATGACAATTTAGTGGCAGTTTCTGGTGTTATATTTGTTTGTATTTTTGAAGTGTCACTTACAATATTATGGGCCTAAAATTAGGTGTAATTCCATAGTATTAAATCACTCTAACCACTGATAAATTTGAGACACAGAGATCTGGGCTGAGCATTTTAGAAGTCTGTTTGGTGCAACTGTTTCACCTTTGTAATTTTCTTTAATTTTGTTATCCAAAAAAATCAGTTTAAAATTATGGAAAAATATGCTTGCTGATATTCTCTGCTTTGGAAAGAGGAGGTTGTTTGGCTTTTTTTAATGTGAATACTAGCCTGATTATATTTAGGCTGCAATTGTAGATATGGTTCCTACTTGGCAATGGACAGTGTAAGATTTTCCCGTTTGTTTGTAACCGCATGTATGTAGGGTATGTACACTGTTTGCTAACACCTTCCCTGACAGCAGCGATAAGCTGCCGAGGCTGGCGAGAGAGTTCACCTAGCAGAGGGTGAGAGGATGAAAGGTCATTTTATGAAATGCAAACTGAGAAGCTGTAACATAAACAACTGCTTTCAAAGAAGTACTGTTTCCTGCCTACATCTACACAACTTTATATTTTTAAGCTGTAGTCCACACTTTATGTGAATAATAATCACTTAGTTTCCATCTGAACATGAACGGCAAAGAGGGACTTGAGTCCTGATCTCCCCAAGATTCATTCTGCCCAAAAATTAAGTCATCTCCAGGTCATCTTTCACCTTTGTTAAATGAAAAGTGAAGCATGGCTTGGAAGGTCTGTTAAAAGCTGTGGGATTTTCATTACTGAGTATTTCATAGTCTTCTGCTGTGGCACATCCAGTATCTCTCCATTTGACTGGTGTTGGAAAGTGCCTGTTCCATTGAGGAAGTAGTGAAAACCAACTGCAGTGATTCCAAAGAGCAAAAAAAGTAAACATTTTAAGCCTAAATTCATAGGATTCTGTAATTTTTAGAGTCTGAATGAGAAAAACATCATTTCAAGTCTCTACTACTGAGGAAAGCATCAATGTGATTTCAACCATTCACCTGGTAAAAATAGTGGTAAAGTGGTAAACCCTAAAAGTTTCTACCATGTTGGCAGTTGTTATGGATTCTAAAAAGTAAACTGTATATTTCAGATCTATACAAGAATAACCAAGGAACTAAATCTCATTTCCATTCTGCTGTCTCAAAGTTTCACTGTTTTTCCCTGGGCTGTAAAGTAAATTCTTTATTCTTGGTATTTCATTGGAAGATCTTGTAGGAGAACTGGAACCTTTGTTAAAACTGGTGAAGATCTCTGAAAATCAGTGTTACTGTGCTTTTCTCTCATCTCTCCAATATTCCTTCTGTCTCTTTATAATCACAAGTCTCAGACTGCACAGCTGTTCAGCAAATAGTCATCCGTGTTTTGTTCCTATTATCTACAGTGTTTTCCTGGCCTCCAAAAGACCACAATAACTCCAAGCACCCTTCATCTCTCACCTCTGCTTCTGTTTCTTTTGTGATTCCATCACTTCTTGTGTCACTTGAGTCTTTTCATTCTCGTGCACTTCTTGTCTGTAATCCAGCATGATTTTGGACTTCTTATGGGTTCCCAGTACTTCCACATCTTTCCTTCTCCTACAATCTCGTCTCCTGGATGGTTTTACCAAACCCATGACTTTTAATTTCCACTTTGTCCTTAATGTCAGCCTTCACTGCTGATTTTTTGTTCAGCCACCTTCATGCTCTGTCCCATGCTCCCCCATAAAAATCTGCAAATCCACTATGCCTGTTGCTGTCCCTTATGTCCATGTGGTGTGTACAGTGAGCTCAGCACTGGCTAATAAGTGGGTGGACTGAAACTTGCATTTATAGTACCTGGGAACGCTTTGTTTTTGCTTGCCTTCTGCTCTTTCCTGCTGTGTGTTTGCCTGATCTTTTTATGCCACACATGTATGGTGTCAAATCTAATGGGGCCCTAATTTAGGCATCTACATGTTACTGTAATTAATTAATAACTCCATCCTTTGTTAATTTTGACAACTGCTAAGAGGCTGAAGGGCAATTGTACTGCTAACCATCTGTATAAATGCAAAAAAGCAAAAGACTGAAGATTGTCCATGGAAGGCAGGTTCTGCAGGCTGATGTATTAGCACGGAGCAAGTAAACTGCTCTGCAGTATTGAGACATTATTTTTTCCCTAACAGATGTAGCCTCTATTTTAGGGACAACAGAAATAGTACTTTTATTATGACACTAACCATGCATATCTGTGTTAACCAACTAAAGGATGTTGAAGCAGGAGAGCTGACTCGGTGTTCAGGGCAGTAATGTGGGAGAGGTTTTTCTCTGCTGAATAAGAAAGTGAGGAGAACATGTCTGCACCTTCCTCCATGTGTAAAAGGATGATTTTAGTAAAGGGCTTCCTTATTCAATGTTTATATTTGTTTGTATATGTTTGTATTTATGAGCTTTCTGAGTTCCTTCTACGGAGTCACCCACATGTTGAGTTTTCTTACTAAAACGAAATAGAATAATGGGAATTTTCTCCTGCCCTCTAAATAAACATTCAGTTACATTAATCAATTTTCATTTTATGTGTACTGTAACAATGTATTTCCTGTTTGTTACACCACATGAAAGAAACTGTGTTTCATCTTACATTGGTTTATGCCCTTACTTACCCATCAGTGTTTTTTGAGCTCTTCAAATAACTCAGTGAAAGTTTCCTATTTTTTCAATTTTTTCATAGTAACCAGGTTCCAATGGCTTGCTTGAGTACACCAACAACAACTTCATTCTTCTACTTCAGAGAAATACTTAAATATAGACAATGGTTGGGATGGTATACAAAGACTCTCATGCTGACAATGTTACTTCATTGTCTCTTTGTACTTTACCCTCTGTCTGTTCTGCATCTGTTAATGTATTTTACTAGTCTCGTCCTTGCCTGGTAACCTCCAGGGGGGCAGAGATTGCCAGTTTGTTCAGTATTTGCACAGTAACAGCACAATAGTTTTCTAGTCTATGATTCAGGCACTCTGACAATAAAATAACAACAGAATTGCTTGGAATCCTAGTTAAAAAATATAAACCTAATTTGGTTGTCTTATGTGAATAACTTATACCAGAAATCATGCCAGAAATTAAACTAAAATTTAGAATTTTAGAATGTAGAGATTTATATACAAGACAAAAATTTGAAACCTTTCTTTAACCATGAAAAGGCAGAAAGTTCTCCTTTTTAGCATGGGAGCAAAAAGGCCTATGGAACTGGACTTGCATCTCAAAATGTATGAGGAAGCTTCTGCAGAGCTTAAAATATAAATAATTTTTAAGATGCTTTATTTATATGCTTATGCTTTGATTTCTTTATCGTTGGATTTGAGAGTGAACAAAAGCTTCAAATTCATTTAGCAGCTAAAATAAGAATGTGTAAAAATAAGACTTTTTTTTTCAAAAGAAAGACTTATTTCAGAATAGAGTAAATAAATCAGTCATAGTGAAAAATAAGTTGCATTCTGTCAGAGATGGGGATTATCACATAGATGATGAAATGATCTTTGCATTTCCTTGTTTGGTAAGAGTAATTTAATTGTGCTTGCCTTGGCTTGAATTAGTTAAAGGGACCAGTCCTTTGGCACATTTATCAATCTTTTTATTCTTTCACTTCCATAAATGCATACAGGAACTCTATAAAAGGCAACTGAGTGAGCTTACAGTGATAAATTTTTCTTGTTAGGAGAAATTACGTTCACTAACTTGAGCTACTTCAGCATGAAATTG
>NC_139480.1:24857202-24954702 GCF_008360975.1 Lichenostomus cassidix | reverse complement strand
TATTCTTTAATCTATTGTTTTTACATCATAGAATCACAATGGATACATGAGAAACTTTAGACTGCAAAACTTAATTATACTTTTATTCAGTGGCCCTTAACCTTCATGAACATATTTTCCAAACTATTGCAAGGTCTGTCTGTGCACTGTATTTGTTGAATGTCTAGTGTAATGTACTGTAATTTCTGGTTGGAGTTTGCCTCCTCTTTAATGGTTTCCTTAATAACAAAAATCTTTTAGCAAGGCCTGCTACTCCCTAATTGTTTCTGTATAATGTGATGAGCAAACATATTACTCTGTTCCTTGCTTTTTGTGATTAGCTGTGCTAAGTGTCCTAAGGGCTCTTCTTATCCTTCCTGATCTTACAGGCCTGAGGCTTAATAGACAAACTTCAGTTTGAAGGAGAAGAGGGTTTTTTGGCAATGTAAGAGAAGAATGGCCTAATATATCAATTTTTTTTACACATACAGCCATGATCAGACAAGTGCTGTAAGGGCTAACTAACTTCCAGCCGTCCCTGTGATGTGAATGAGATGTGAAAGATTCCTCAAGGCAGAAAGTGCCTTTTTTATTTCTCCTTTCCCAAGGATGGCCACTTACTGCTTCATATCCTCCTCCTACAGGTTGGAAATAATTGCATAATGATCACAAAATCCATTTTTGCCCAAATCTTTGTTGTTCTTCTCAATCAATGCCTCTCCTGCTTCATAAGCTGGGCTCCAAAATTTCCTCAGAACCTTAGACAGTACCTTCTTTCTCCTTTTTTTTTTTCAACATGTGCAGAGTGCATCAAGGATACAATTTCAGTCTGTACTCCCTGTACTGTGCCAAGATATTGTGTCTCTTTTTCAATCAGTCAGTGACTTCATAGCTGGAAGCCACAACCTTTGGTGCACTGGAAGTGCAAACCAGGGTTAAGTGCCTGGAGCTAGCCAAGCCCTTCAGATATGTTCCTTAAAGCCAAAAAACAGTTTTAAAAGATGAAAACTGCTCTGAGAGGCTAAGTGTTAATCTGAAATGCCCAGCAAGTCCAGGGATATCCTCAGTTCCTTCTCAGAGAATGGTAACATGACTTACCGAGATACACGCAGTCCTTTCAGTATGTCTGAATTACTGTAATTTATCAACACTGTTATCCAGTATTGGTACATGCAAAAAGAGTATGAAGAAACAACTCCTAGCTCTGTATTTAAAATTAATTTATGCATTTTGATTCTCAAAATCCTATGAGAAATCTGTGGCCAACTGACTCAAAAAGCTCCAACAGAAAACCATTGGTAGAACCTGATAAATAGGATGCAGAAAAGTCAGATAAAATACAGAAAATCAAAGCCGAAAACTTCCTTTAGTTTTACAGTTAAGTTTTACACCTTCTTAAAAGGTGTGAAAAGCAGAGCTATCCACTTATATGCATTTTTTTGCTTAATAGTAAGGGACAAATGATAGAACTTGGCTAAACATGTGGGAATTATGTGTTATTTCATTTTTGCTCCTTTATATTTAGGCATCTAGCTTATTATTTTAGCAGTTTGGACTTGAAAGGTAATTTGTTAGGAATTCTAAGCATTTTATGCATGCTAAGCACTCTTCTTAAAATTGGGAGTATTACTTTGAACAAAAACTCTGCTTTGAGACTCAAATGACATACTTATGAGCCAACTGGCAGAACTGGGCATAGCCCTATTCAGGCCTATTAATATTTATCATTAATCTGATAGTAAGTTATTAGAATCTAACTGTACCACTAAAATCTTAAGAAAGTAAGAATACTTTGGAAAGAAAACCAGAGGAGAGTGCTCTATGTGGAGGGAGCCATGGTCACTGTCTTGATATCTGATGAAAATGTGTATTATTTCCTTTTTCCATGGAACATCTCTTGATATCTTTGATGATACTTCAAATTATTTGATATGTTTCAAATTCTTTTGTGCCATTGAGAAAAACAGAGGAGAGAAAACTTCTATCAGAAAACAGAAGAATTTGTGAAGATTCATTTTCAGAAGTTTTTGAATACAGTCTTTTCATTTGACTCTGCTTTCTTCTAACAGTTACTTAACTTCTCTTAAAGACAGGGCAGAATCAAATAGTTTTCCAAACTGACTGTTCGCTGAACAACTCTATGATCCCAATTCTCTGTCTATTTATTCAGTTTAATCATGTCTCCACCTCCCATAACCACAAGATCCATGATTTTACACTCCAATTAATATTTCTTTACTACTTACAGTAATATATTTCCTTTTCTTGTTTCTTTTCCCTTTTTTTTCATCATGGCATAAGAGTTCTTATCTAAAAGGTGATTGAGGAGATTGAGTCCACCATCAGTAAATTTACAGATAACACCAAACTGGGAGCATGTGTCAATCTGTTGGGGAGGGTAGGAGGACTCTGCAGAGGGGCCTGGACAGCCTGGATAAATGGGCTGAGTCCAACAATATGAGGTTTAACAAGCCCAAGTGCCAAGTCCTGCACTTTGGCCACAACAACCCCCTGCAGCTCTACAGGCTGGGGACAGAGTGGCTGGGCAGTGGCTAGGCAGAAAGGGACCTGGGGGTACTGACTGACAGCCCAGTGAACATGAGCCAGCAGTGTGCCCAGGTGGCCAAGAAGGCCAGTGGCATCCTGGGTTGGATCAGCAATAGTGTGGCCAGCAGGACCAGGGAAGTGATTGTCCCCCTGGACTCAGCACTGGTGAGGCTGCAGCTCTAGTGCTGTGTCCAGTTCTGGGCCCCCCAGTTTAGGAAGGATATTGAGATGCTGGAGCATGTCCAGAGAAGGTGAAGGGTCTGGAGCACAAGCCCTGTGAGGAGTGGCTGAGGGAGCTGAGGGTGTTTATCCTGGAAAAAAGGAGTCTCAGCTATAGCTCTCTTCAGCTCCCTAAAAGGAGGCTGTAGCCAAGTAGGGCTTGTTATCTTCTGCCAGGCAACCACTGACAGAATGAGAGGACACAGTCTTAAGTTGCACCAGGGGAAATTTAGGTCAAACATCAGGAAAAAAATCCTTCACAGAAAGAATGATTGGGCACTGGAATTGTCTGCTCAGAGTGGTGGTGGAGTCACCGGGATGTATTTAAAAAAAGATTGGACGTCACACTCAGTGCCATGGTTTAGTTGATGAGGAGCTGTTAGATCTTAGGTTGGATTTGATGATCTCAAATGTCTTTTCCAACTTAGTTTATTCTGTGATTCTGTAATTCTGTAAAAAACGAAGTCCTGATTTACTCCACAAATGTCTTGTTTGGCTTATACATTGGAAAATTGATCTAGCTGTGATTTTTCTCCCACAGAATGTGGGCTTAAGCTCAGTCTGTTCAACTACTTCATTTTAGATAACTACTTTGATACTGAGAACTTGCCTGATCTTCCCATTGAAGCAGTTCAGTTGTCACTGATTTGGCATTTCTGTTTGTAGGTCTGATGGAGGCTTAGTGTCATCAATTGATGCAGTTCGTATTGATCTTCATTGTTTTTTTATTGACCCAGTACCCACAAATAGAAAGATTTCTGTATTCACCTCTTCTTTATTTCTCACTGTATTGGTTTGAAAACAAACCAGTGGGAGATCATAAGTCAGGATTATAATTAATTAGGAAAATAAAAAATTAAGTGCAATAATACAAGAAAAAAAAGTCAAACAAAAAAACCACTGACAGAGTCAGATACAACCTGACACCCTGTTAGGGTGGTGGTAGCAGTCCAAGTGAAATAGATCAGTTGAAGCAGTGATCCTGTGAAGGTCTGGTCTCCAGTTGAAGGTCCAGTGGTAGCTCTTATCCTCTGGGAATCCAGTAGATAGGGCTGCTTGTGCAGTTCAAAGCCCAGGTTATATCCAGGTGGGAATGCTTGGCTCCTCCCCCCTGGGTGGAGCATGTCACAATAGGATAATTCCATGAGTCATGTGGTGGGTCCTTGATGGCTCATTAACAGTTATCAGGGGTGAGTCAGAGCAGGAGATAACAGCTAATGCCTCACAGCTTGTGGTTACAGAATACTAAATACATCTATATTGCAACCTAGGACACTCATCTCTTCTCTGAATTCAGGTTAAAGGTCTCCCTGTCTGTCCTGCATGTGTCTCCACACATTTCCAGGTTTGTCTCTTTCATTTTTTTCTCCACATTGCCAAAGATCTATAGTATGTGTTAGAGCACCCCCTGCCTACTGAGTCTTCTTTGAACATTGTGTGTTTTGAGATCTCATGGCAGAATAAATTGAAATGTGAGTTCTTGTGTTGAATGATCAGATTACAAGAGCTGGTGCTGTTAGCTCTCACCTGCCATGTGAGACGAATTTCAGCTCGGTGAGTACTTCTTTCCTGTATTTAGTGGTAAAGTAAAAACTGACCATTGTGATCACTGTTTTGAGTTTCAACTGGACAGAGTAAGGAAAAGCTCCTTGCAGCAATCTTGGCTAGTATGTAGTAGCCAGCCACCCCTGCTGTGACAAAAAAAAAGAAGGGGATGCTGACACACGTGTCTCCCTTCCAGATTACTGCTCCAATTTCCATCGGCATTCTGCTTATTTCTTAATACACCAGTCAAAGTATGATTTAGAAATTTCTTGAGCAGTAGAGATTTTTCTAATATATTGTGTTGCCATTATTCTTGAGTTTCACTCTTATTTTTTTTTCCACAGACCCTCGTTCATTTGTTATTTCAATTTCTCACTCATTTAAAAAAATTAATATGCAGGGCTAACTCACATATTACTTCCTTCTAATACACTTAGTGGGATATAGATGAGCTGTTGAACAATGAGGTTGCATAAAAAAATCAGTTGTGTTTTTGTTGTTTTTCTGTGAGAAAAACATTTTTTGCTTGGTAAGTATCATCACAGATTTTCCACTAAAATTTCCAGTTTCTAGTTACTGCTCTTGATACAGGAAATAAGAGGACACAAAAGTCTCTGTTATTAGGATTTCACATTCAGCTGTCATAATCCTTTCCTTTTTTTGGTAGTGTTATGAAATTAGCTGGAAACATTTCTTCAGAAAAGTGGGCAGTATTTAGTGGTCAATAACAGTGAACTGAGAGTGTGATCCTTGCAGCATAAACCAAGTGGTGAGACATAAGATGGAATGTGATTTTCATAAATAAAAAGATGTGTTCTGACTATAAAATTGGAAACCAGAAACTTCTAGCTGTTACATTACCTAGCTGAACAGCTATAAAGTTTAACATGTAATAATATAAGTAAGTAAACTTGAATTTAGGATGCAGTTAAGAGGTTGAAAAGATTTGAAGGTCATGCCTTATTGGAATTGTCACATTTTTTTTTAAGTAGCAAAACACTAGCTGCTAACCAGGTTTCTCACATAGATTTGTATTTATAGAGAATTTTGAAGCTGGAAGTATTCCACTACAGCTTTATTTATTATTCCACCTACTATCACAGAGCCCTGAGTTGTGCATTATGCGTCAAAACATATTCTGTTCTTTCAGAGTTCTTAGGGAGGCAATATGATGTAATTCATTATGCCCTGAAGATAAACAGTACCTCTTGACCTTTTCAAGAAAAGTTGCAATATTTTCTTATTCCAGAATGTAATATTGTACTGAGCCGATATCAATGTGATAAGATAAATGTTTCCTTTTCTAATGTAAACCAGAGTGCACTACATTTATATAAAAATCTTGGGGGATACCCAAAGCCTCCAGATAAAAAGGGGCAGCTTGGCTATTGTAGGTCTGCATTTTTGAATTCTCAGTCTCAAAGCACAAAGGGCAAACTGCAGCCAGTCTTGAAGACCACGGCCATTTTTCAGAATGAGCATATTTTTGTGTTGCCCAGTTAAGCATTCTCCTAAAGAATTTTCAAGCAAATTTTAAAAGTATAGAATTTGTTACCCTTGAAAAAACAACCAAATAAAAGCCCACAAAAACAGAGACTAAATGCCATTCTTCTCAGTACCAGGATCTTTTGAGATGCCCCGGTAGAAACCTGTGAGTCAGTGCTACTCTATGTGTAGTTAACTTGCTTTTTACTCTACTCAGTATTTCAGGAAGTGAAAGGCTAATGAGGAATATTGTTTTATCACGTTACTTTTTCTGCATTCTCTGCTATTGTTCGGAGCACAGTTTCCTTTAGTCTCTTGGGTATTCTTTATTTCTCCGTTACATTGCACATGGCATGTTTCTGATTTATCAAGTCAGTTATGTGCAAATGTGGTCACCACTGTGGAGGGGACTCTGAACATGGAACTTTCAGCTTCTCTTCTGCCAGTGAGACAATGCCCAGATCCAAAGGAAAAAGCCTATTTGGTTTGATAGACTTTGCCCAAGTGTTAATGCAGAGTCCTCTGCATTAATTTCTCTTCCAGTGATCTCACTTATCTTTATATGTTAAATGCTTTTGTATGCAGGTCTGCTTAATATGTGTCATGTAAATAAAAACCCTCTGTTACTCATGTATGTTCACAGAAAAGAGTGGTTTTAACTGCAGCTACTATTACATGTAAAATGACATGGTATATTTTAAAATCAGTTGTTACTACTTCTGCTCTTACTGTGTTCAGAACTTCATAGATATTCTGAACAGTTACTACTGTAAGCAAAATAATACTGTTGCACCCCTTCAGGTTGAAAGTAAGACTATTCTAAACATACTAATCACACCATATAAATTAGATTCAGCAGGAATTAAAATACAGCAGAAAAGAGCAGTTAAGAACAGGGGTAAGAAGAAATGAACTGTCATTAAATCAGTCTATTTGCATGTGTATCATGTTAATAATGTCTTTGGGACTTACTGTTTGTTAATTTTTTTATTTATTTGAATTTAAGCCAGGAGTCTTAAAATGTAAGAATAAGATTTGGGAAGATTAAGGTGTGTAATAGGAAGTTAACTAAAAAAGCAGGTTTTGAGAGAAGACTTCAGGTTTTTGAGTGAAACAAAAACACAAGGGAAGATGAAGCTACCATGTTGGGCAATGTAAGGAAGACCTTGGAGTCACCCCGGGAAGAAGACAACTATAATCAGAAAAGACTGAGAGATTAGAAGAAAAAAATGTAGACGAGGTTCTTTAGGGGGTCACATTGACTAGAACTTTGAGAATAAAGAATTTGATTTTGATTTGAAAACAAATGGTGTGTTCACCAGGGAACAAAGTAGAACGTATGAATTAGATATTCTCTACACTGGAAAAGAAATATTTGTAAACAAATGAGGTTTAGAGGCAAAGAACTTAGATTTTGTGTTAGCAGATGTGTTATCATGAATCTTCTTTAGATACTGTTCTCTGTTTGGTCCCCACATTTAAGACAGCTCCACATATCTGCAGTAAAGACAGTCCAAAATTTCTTCCAGTTTACAGACAGTTTCTAAACTATATATTTAAGTTTATGTAGTCTGTATTCCATAGTAAAAGAGCACACTAAGGCAGAAATGGTATAAATTACTCAGCAGAGTGTTTACCACTCAGTCTGTAGCTTATCTCCTTGCTCATTGTTGAGGATAGTTAAATGATCTGTATCAAATTCATTCTGCAGCTGTCAGTACCTGCAAGCATATAAACAGGCAGGTAAGATTTCTAGAAGGCAGATGACCGCATCACTAAGAGGACTGCTCTAATTGGCATAATCAGTACAAGAAATGAAGGGTGAAAGAGCATGAAAATAGAATTACTTTCGTACCCCTTGAAAGGAGGCAGTAACGGACTGCATTCATTTAGTTGCTCTTGCCGCTGACTGTGCTGAACTTCCCCTGAACATAGAAAAAGGGCATTCTAATCTTCAAAACCATCCATCTGGCATCTTCCATTAACGTTAAATAGGAAGGAAAACAAAAGAAAGAGGGGAAGTGTTGTTGTTCAGAAACATTTATATCTGACTTGAGGATTCTACAGAAATATTAGCCCTTGGTGGAAGGTGCCCCAGTCAAATTAAACATCTCTGCACACTCCATTCTTGTGTCTCGTGGCAGAATGGAATTTGTTTGTGCCTTGAATTTCACTGTCGCCTTCCATTTCTTCTTTACTAGACTGAAGGGTTTTAAATCTGTTTGAAATCTGTATACCTTTGGATATTGCTTGAAATTAGCTACAGTGTGAGTAGACATGAGAGACTGACAGTTGAACACATATAGTAATCAGCAAGAGCAGGATTTAATTGCAGCTAATTTGTACTGGTTGAACACCCCTCCATATAAAGATATTTTATTCTGAATTATATTTATAATGTTTTGGACAATCAACATATGGTAAAACTTAAAAGTATAAGCATTTAATCTAACACAGATTTGACCTGTCCCTTCTTCCTTTACTTGTCAGAAGCTTTTATTCCTTTCTGTATAGGACACAGTTTCAGAAATGCAAACCTGGATACAGGACCAGATATCTTCCTATGTTTGGTTCTACTAATTATTGGAATTTGAGGGTGCATTAAAGGCTGCCTTGTGAAATGTTGAATTACCTCTGTTTCCAAAACCTTATTTTTACTTGAGACATTAAGGAAATTTGCTGGAGCTGTATTACACTGTGGTTGAATACATACTGTTTGTGACAGGTTAGGTACAACACAATAATTTATGACTGTGCGAATGAACATTGCTGAATCTCCTTCTTTTCTCTCAAGTACAAATTTTGTCCTCCTTGTCATTCATTTTTGATTTTTATAAAACTCTGTTTTTAAAGCTTTATGTGTAATTGTTTTGTCTTCTTATGAAGCCTAGGAAAAAACCCCAAACTGAACCAAAATCAGAATTCTGCTATGCCATAAGTAATATGGGCTAATGTATTTGCAAAACTTAAAAAATATGTTCTAGGGTGGAGAGTTGCAAGAGAGGCTTTTGATTCTCGAAAATGCAGAAATGTTAAGAAAACTTTGTCTGAAAAAACTTACAGTCTGGAAAATAAATGCTTACAACCTGGAAAACAAAAAAAAAGCTTGGTACCACTTGCATTTGGCAAAATTTTAGAAATCGCCTCTTCCAACAAATATATTGATTGATAAAGGTGAAAATCCCTGCAAGCATTGCTCTTAGGGTTTTTTTGAACTTTGTTACAAAATGTTTGCTTTGGAATACTATTAATTCCCAATGTAAATAAATTTAAGTGAGGCTTATGGTATATCTTGTCTTTCAAGATGATGTAGAAGCTTGAGTGAATTCCATGTGTTCAAGTTGCAAAGGATGGTGCCTATTATGTCAGTTAAAGGGTTCACTTTGGAGTCTACCAATGCTTGTTATAAAAGAGAGACTATCTACACTGCTTAAATTGTATCAGACTAGTCAGAGAAACACTTTCTTTGAAAATTAAGGATATCAGTTTAAGTAAAATTAATATTTTTCTTGAGTAGCATAATCATCTCTAGTCAATAAAATATATATTCTCACTGATTTTGTGCTGGCCTGATTGTTATACTCTGATTACTATGAGTCTTTTTTAATACAATCTAGTTGGGAAGAAATTTAATCTCTCTTCAATGTTACTTCTATTGTTTTTTATTTTGGTGCTGTTCTCTTTGCATTTGTAAAAAAGTTCTAAGAATTGTCTCTAATGTAAAGTTTTAGTCCTTGTAGTCTTTCTGTGATACACCTTTTCTCTGTGTCTTTTTTAGCAGTGAAGGAATAATTCAGTTATTCTTCAGAGAGACACAAAACCTTTAGCCAGAATCTTCCCAAATGTTGATGCAGAAAAATTTAAAGAAAAATAGTACTGATGGTTAAATTATTTTTAAATACCTAGCAATCCAGCATTTTTCATTTTCATAGTACACTTTTCCTGAAAGCTTTCATTTTCACAGTATCCTTAAAATAAACAAATAAAAGTATTCATAATATTTAAAAAACCTTTAAGTGCTTGAAGTTGGACATTTTTACTCTTTTCACTTGTTTTTGGGCAAGTGCCACTGGTGATACACCAAAGCCTTAGCAATGCTCCTTGTCATCTGGTTCCTCAGTCCCAACCACCTTTGCTGAATACCCTGCTTGCTCCTTTGCCAGTAGCAGATGGGGTTCAGTCCCAGCATTGAGAGCTGGGGCACTCTTGGAGTTGGTGAATAACCTGAGCTCTAGAAATTACTTTCTTTAGAGCCTTTGTCAAATTACATAAATCTGAATTCTCAGTCTTAAGTGCCTAAACATGAGAGTGAAAAATACTATCAACCATATTAGTATTTACAGAAATGATTATATGATATTATTTTTGTGGATTTGTTTGATGGTAACTCTGTAAACAGATGCTTTTGATGCTTTGGGATTTTTGCCACTGCTTCTTTGGTGAAAGAAATGAAGGCTTTTCATAAAACAGTGGCTGTTGTCAAAATTTTCCTCAGTAGAGCTCATCCCAGATGCATAAGGTGTCCATGTAAAACTGGTACTTAAAACTCATCAGCAAATACACCATGGGAGGTTCAGAATGCAGCAGTTCAGAATGAAAGGAGTCTTGATTTCCCCGCCCCAGAGTGCGTGCTCTTGTTTCTGACAACAATTTGTTTTTCCAACCTGTTCAGCTATGAAATCAATGTCCTTTGACACTCTCCCAAGCCATCCCAAAATCACAACCTGTCTGCTTCTGCCAAGAGAGGCTCCAAAACAACACTTGGTTCAACTGTTTTGAGCAAATAGCCGTGATCTTCACTAGTAAATTAAACATGTAGTTCCTGGATACTAAACTGAGCAGTTGATACAGGGTGAGACACTTGAGCTAATAAGCACTTTAGTCCCCAAAACTGAGATAGCTGCACCCAATTCCCTAGTGAAACTGGTACTTGGAAAAGTGTGACTGCAGAGCTGTGCCTGGGCATTGCTTGGGAGAGCGTAGGTCAGCACAGGTAAAAAATGCATGCCCAGAGCTGTACTCACAGCTTGCTGGTGCAGAAAATCACATTCTCAGTCACTCTCCAGTTTTCAGGGTAGGTGAAGCCTGAGAGAATTGGTAAAAGTGATATTGTCATCACACCTTTTTCAATAATGAACTCCCTGTATTTTTTTAACTCTATACATGAAAGTGCTTGCAGGGTTCATGTCTTAGTGTTATTAATGAACCTGGGGATTGCTGGAGAAGGGGGTGAGAACCTCTGACATTCATCTAAAATCAAAGAGTGTTTCACCTGCTGGCCACAGCTCTTTCTTCAGGTATCAGCATAAGCCTTATGCCATAAACGGTGCTCCAGAAAGTTTCAAAGCCATTGCAAAGTCCTCACATAAAATAGTTTCTCTCCTGTTTTTGTTCTTCAGTCCACTCTCCTATGGCACAAGAAGAGCCCTGAGAATTGCAGTAGACTAATAGGTATTTTCCAGAAGGCTTTCTCATGAAAGGCAATGCCTTCTGACTTAAAATACTATAATACTATTGTGTCTGTCATGTATTTTTCCTAGATATCAGAGATGAAATTATTTACATTTTATCCTGTCAAATAAAAAATCCATCTCTAATAGATGAAGTGAAATTGTTAACAGCTAAATTAAAATTTACTGTAGATTGTAACACTGTACTAGTATTGAAATATCTAGTCAGGAATAGATCTATGTTTTGTGTGATACTTGAAACTTATGGTACAAAGAAGCGATGATCTAGTAAAAAAATGTAGCTGAATGTTCACAGAGAAGATGCACTGCATCCTGCCTAGTAGATTAAATTAAAAGGCAATATAGTTACAGTTTGCTGAGGTCCAAAATATAACAAGAAGGAAAAAGAAGATATTGTAGAAAGGAGAATCTGAAAAATATTTGTAGGACACGAAATCTGAACTCTGTAAAGTGTAAAGAGGAGTGTTTTTAGAAGAGAAGACTAGTAACTAAGCTTAGACCGTAGTAAGTTGATGACATGATAGAGGAATGAAAAAATAAACATTGAATATTAAGTTTTGATTTTATGTAAAGCAAGAGTAGTTGAAGGAATATATATGGAGTAAAATTTCTATCTAAACTTCATTTCCAGCATATTTTGATTGTGCACTAGGTTGCCAGTGCTTTATCTTATGTGCATATTAGTGATAGTGATTATATAATATATGCTACATCATTCAGGGGAAATTTTTACAGTCTGATGCCAGAAGAGACTTTAACTGATATGAAGTATTACATATGTTTGGCACCAACATAACTGGGTGTGTCTGCTTTTACATAGGCATCTAAAGACAATAATGCCCCTGAGCATATTTATTATTATAGTTCCTTGATAAGGTTGCTGTTTTTAAGAAGATTACTGTAGATGCCAAGGCAGTATAAAAAGGATACTTTTCTCCTGGGTGAGCTTGAGGAAATGTCATGGAAACATCTACCTTTTAATTCAAATGCCTGACCTGTTGCATTGCTCATGTATATTACTTGGGAATTCCTTGCACAGTTGCTATCGGTTCTCCAGCACCTATAAATGCTCTGGGAATTGCAAAATATCTGTATTCCTCTCTGCAAAACAATTTTAATACCTTCAGGTCATTTCTTTTTCATCCCTGGAAGTTTCTAATCATAAAGAATATACTCTCTACTACATCTCCTCACGAGGACTAAAACTAGGATGAGGATCCCGAGGCCATTTGCCTGTCTCTCTACACTTGCATTTTAGCTTAAAATTAAAGCTCTTTGTCATTTCACTCTTTTTCTAATCTTCACTCTTAAAAGTCCCCAAAGTGGAGAATGCTTTCTCAGTAGCACTGTCTACATGGACTGTTAAGGCTGCCCTTCAAAACATACAATTCATTTGCCAACTACAGCAAGAACGTGAAGATTAGGATTCTTCAGAGACAGAGGTCTGTGTGTTGGGTTGTGCCTGCTAGATCATCATGAAATGAACCAAAAGAGTTAAAAGCAGCCCAAGACAAAAGCTGAAATTGTAATAATTCAAGCCGGTCAGACTAGACACCAAGTGCAGATAGCTTTCAGAAAGATGCAAAGCTCTAATCAGTGCTAATTTTGTTCGGTTTTCCACGAAATATAAACATTTCCCTTAAGAAAATATTATATTTAGTTTTGTATGTGTGAATGCATGTGTTTCTTCGCACATATATAAACATATAAACTAATTTGTGATCATGGAACAGGGATTCATCCTGAGTCTCACTGTCCACATTTTGTACCACATTTTGGTGCTTCAGAATTATTCCAAAGACTTTAGATCAGACCTTTTGTTTTTAGCACATTCAGAACTATTGCCCAGTGCCACCATTGGTAAGTTTAGTGTCTAGAAATGGGCTGCTGTTTGCATAATTTACTTCTTGATCTCACATCAAGACCAGTTTTTACTGGTTTATTTGTTTTATTTAACTCCAGATCAAACTCCATTTCTGTCTCCAAAATATGGTTTCTCAAGAGCCTCGAAAGATTGCAAATAAAATGTCTGTTGTTATGTTGCATGTTTACATTCATGTTTATTGTTTGTTCCCCTAATCATCCTTTCATTGAATATGTTCCTGTTGGTTTGGTTTATGTTAACTAAAGTTTTAGAAAGCATCCCAAATATACCAACAAGAAAAAATAAAAATATGCACAGTAGGACTTCAGTTTAGCTGATTTATCTTTAGCAATATAGACCAATTTTTAAAGTGGCTAAGATTACATGGTGACTTTTGATTAAATTAGTTCATTAAAAACAACACTGAAAATGGGTCAATTTGCTTTTACCTTTTTTTATTTGTGGAGATGTCTGACTTAAGTTTATCAAGTGGTGCTTTATACCCTCATTCTTGCCTTATTTTTCTCTCCTCTTCTTCATTCTTCATTTCAGCTGCATCTCTGTTGTTTCTAGTAAGAGTTGAAATGACAAGAAAATCTTGTTTTCTGATACTGTTGTGCCCATACTTGGAGGTGAGGATGCAAGAATCCTGATCAGAGGCTCTGACTGCATTTAGGGCACAGAGAACTTATTTCTAAGCCATCTCCTGTTCTTTATACACTATTTTTCTGTTCTGTCCAAAATTTCAAGGATAGTCTCATAAATACAAAAATGGTCATGTAAGGTCAGAAAATTCCAAAGAGCAACTCTGTATATGCAGCCCTTGCTGATCCTCTGCTGTTAGCTCACCATGGAAACAAACCATGCTGAAGCTTCATGATACTCAGTTTATGAGAACATGGTGTTATTTGAAATGTAGCAAGGTGTTAGACATCACAGTAATCCGAACTTGGCATGGTTTCACAGGAACCACACAGTCAAATAAAATAGGGCTGGTAGACTATTCTAAAGGTCTTCTGTGTCCCAGAGCAGAATAGGTGCTCTTAACTGTTCCTTAAGATGCTTCTTGAACAGGTTCACCAATAATGATTTTGCAGCATGTACACAATTTATTGTACTCCTCCACTACTTCAACCATTGGAAAGTTTCTTCTTAAATTTAATAAAATCTCCCTGGATTCAGTTTAAGGCCATTCTTGCTTGTCTTTCCCATGGAATACAGTTAATTTGTTTTCAGAAACTTGCTGATGACTGGTACTGCTTCAGGGTTGGGGTTTTCTCCTGTTTTTGTGATTAGACTTCTGCTATCCCAATTGTTGGATTTTCTCAACATTGCTATTAGTGTTCTTATTTGGTTACTGGTAAAATGGTCCACTTCTCTGAGCCATTGTGCCCCAAGCTGGGTACATTTCACTAACTGAATCTTCAGAAGGCTGAGGAAAGTAGAGAAAATAGTAGTTTTGTATATGACACTTCTATTTTTATATCCCAGTTGATTTTATCATAATAATATGACAGGATATTTTTACATCTTTAATACATTATTTTCATCACAGATATATGTATTAAATTTGAGATTTCTTTAAATTGTGCTCTTGTAAGAATTAAAAGTCAATAAATAGATCTATTAAAACTATTTAAAAAATCCTTTAAATTTATAATATCAAATGTGAAACCTAGTCATGACCTTCTTCTTCTCCACTGATTATCAACTGGATATTTCAATAATGGCTTTTGTGCCTTCCTCCTGAACAATAAAAACCTGATATGACCATCTTGATAATATTTCCTGTCATGGTTACAGTCTCACTCATTCATCTGGATATGGATTTGTAAGAGCAATGGTAAATCAAATTGTTATCATTCATATATTTTGAGCCCTTTCAGTCAGTGGCTCTCTTATAGATATGTAATTTCTCACACTTGGATTGGCTGAGAGAGTTTGATTAGTGTAATTTCTGTAATTTTATTTCATTTTGCTACCATGTATATCCATTTTCTTTGATGGGTAGTTTTGGTTACTAGCTTTCAGGGAGAATATCGGTGTCAGGAATCTGTGCTTCTGGTACTTTGTGTCAGGACTCCTTTGCAAGTGAGTACAGAATGTGATTTAATTAAAAATAAGTTGTAAAGATAGATGTATTTGATTCTGACTTCTAAATGGCTAGGGCTATTTTAGGGTAAAATTGTTTTGGCATTTGTTATTCCCATGTTATTTTACCTCTCTATATTATTTAAGAAAACTAATCAGTCCTCAGATCTGTCTTCTCAAACTTGACATTCTATTCTGGGAATCTTGCTGTTGGCCAGAACAAAATATTTGAGTGTATGCTTCCTTCTGGTTTGTATCTGCCTCACTTCTTGGTTTAGTTTATATCTGAGTATGATTTTTGTTAATAATTTGATTATTAATCTTGAGGATGAATTAATTGTCTTTAATTTTAAAATTTCCTTTCAGATTACTATCTGTTAAAATAATTGCCTTCTAACAGCCTTCTAACAGTTACAATGCTTCCTTCCATACTTTCTTTCCCCTCCCAAATTTGCTCTGAATTTTGATCTTAGTACAAATGGGACCACTCTTGCTTTAATTTGCATCAGTTCCTTTCTTATTGATAAATTATCAAATAATCTCTTAATCTACCTATGTCAACACTACTTTGTTTTTGTCTGCTTTAATTGAAAGTAGGCTTCAAAACCAATAAGAGAATGTCTACAATGGACAGACTTGAAAGAAGGTATTTTTAACCAACTCCTTTGAAATCCTGTGTATACATTCTGCCATATATGCATAATATTATATAAACTTAACATAATTTTAAGGATTTTTTTTTATTTATGGCATCACACATGGGATAGCTGTATTGATTGTTCTTCTTTGCCTGCACACTTAAATAGCTTTCATATATGAGCTTGCAGATTTTCATTGGAAATAGACCAGCCCAGTTTTCACGTGGAAATCCGGTGCATGCCACCATTACCACATTCTTTTCATATGGAACTAAGAGATTAGCTCTCCTGTTTAGCTGTTACATGTCCCAATCTTTTAAAAATTACACCACATGGAAGAATATATCAGTGTCAGAATATTTGTGAGCTTGTTTTGCTGGCATTTTATGAGTGCACTGGTTTTGTTTAATTTTCATAAATTCAGTTATTCACTGTGTACCATAAGTAGTAGGAATGAAGTAGAGTAGGTTGCCTGCTTCTGTGTTTATGAAAGGAAAGTTAAGTTCAGGCATGTGGCATGAAAGAAAGGAGATTGTCAGGTTAGAGCACAGCTTTGGTGTTGTGAGCCCCCATCTCTCCTAACCCTTGACATTTGCATTCTTCAGCTAGTTTGAGCTTGGGAGAAAGCATTTGGATTTGCTGTCAGGCACCATGTTATGCGTGGTCTGACATGGAGCCCTAATGACCAATGCAGACTATGTCTACAGGGAAGACATTCCTGCTAAGGCCGCCAGGAATTGAAGCATGTCAGTGTTATGGGTGTTTTGTTTCTTGGTCAGTCAAATAATGGGCAGGGAAAAGTAAAGAGTCGTTTTTGCAAAAGTCGTTATAGTCTATTAAATCGGGTTATAGGAAGAAAAGGTGAATTTGTTTTATAAAATGAAATACATAAACTGCTAATTATTAGTGCCCTGTATTTATTTAGCATCCTTCACAAAAGAGTAAGATACTGAACAAAACCAGAAACAAACAAACAAACAAAAAACCCCTAAAAAAAAAGAAAACAAAACCCAAAAGAAAACAAAAACCAAAATCAAACAAACAAAAATACCCTAACGAACAAAAAACCCAACACAAAACAATAAAACCAAAAAACCAAACAAAAAAAAAACCAAACAAAAAAACCCCAAAACAAAACAAAAACCCCAAGAAAATAATTTAACAAAATTCCAAAACAATTAGAGTGAAAAAAATCTGGTAATTAACTATTATTTTTCACAAAACTAGTCTAATTACGAATCAGTCATGGTAAAATGAAAGGTCAATAACTACAGATGCATAATTTCTCTCTGATAGATTGCTGTTTGAAAATAGGTTTATGAAAATTATGTGATTAATTTCCTTTTATTAACCAGCATTATAAGACTTCATGTTGCATTCATCACTTTATTACTGTTACTTTTTCTCTTCAGCTGAAAATTAATACTGGATAACATTGGGGTAGAACAGAAGCTCAGGTAGATTGAAGATCATTTTTTCTAGTGGTGTTTGTGTTGCAGGGAAGGCCACAAATCTGAATCAAATTCAGAGCCTTGGTATGGTGAAACTAGCAGTATCAGCCTAAGGAAACAAAACACACACACACCATCACCCCTGCCACTGACCAACCAAATGACAGCAAAGTGCTTTTAGTCCAAGGAAATGAGAGCCAGATACAGAGACATTCTTATATTTTCTGAGCTGAAGCACTTGAGGAATGTAAGTATGTAAGTTAAACTGTGATCCAGAACAGCTTTCCCTACTTGTCACCTAGCCTTCAATGTGCTCTGCTTTTTTATTTTGAAATTCCCCGGGCATGAAGAGTTGCTGTCCTGGACAAGTGCAGAATTTTCCCAGCCTCAGAAAATTTGGGCAGCTTGAGGATCCAGGAGCCAGGCAATCATTTGCACAAATTCCTGTAGTGTTAATATTGTAAATGTTTTCAAACATATTCAATATGTGCTTAATCCCGCCCTGTAGGGTTGGGCTTACTATTGCATTTAGTGGGTACTACCACATTTTGTCCTCTGTCTGGCAGCCTGCTGGTAGGAGTACTTGGGATTGTAATACAGTGTCGAAGACTATTGCCTCTTCTTCTGAAGCACAATATAGTTTCAAACATTTTGATCTCTTCCGGGTTTGTGTTCTACTACTAGGCAAGGCTCTGGGACACCCTCATCTAGTTTCAGAAGACAGAAAAAAATCTTTTTTTTTTTGTGTTCTGTATTGGCTAGTTTGATGTTGGCTTAATTGAGTGAAATCCTTCTTAGTAAACATCTAGTTGTTTTGATTATATATTCCTCGAGATAGGTGCCAACAGCTTTAGCTCTCTGGTCCTTCATTTCTACTTCTGTAGTCAAACACTGTAAAATTTGTTCAGTCTATCTCTCCTTGGTGAAATCAGACACATTATGTAGTTTGTTACATAGAGGATTTCTTTAACTTTGTGGGCTTTGCAGTGTGGCACATTTGTCCTCAATTTTCTTTGTGTGGCTTAGGGTAAAAAGAATATTGTTCACTAGGGAAAAGGGGAGTTTGCCTTCTCTATCAAGTTTTCTTGAGAGACTGTTGCTAGAAAGGAGTTGGATCATCTTACATTCAGGATTCCTTGATTAGTGCTAAATGCTTTGCTACTCCATATGGAAAGATTATAAGCTGCTGTGCTGACTGACTGTTGATATTCATTAGAGAAACTTCTGGGCAAATATAATCAGTGAGAGACAAAGGTTTAGCACTATTGTTTGAGTGCTATAGGAAGAGTTGAACAATGTTGTCTTTCAGTCACTATCTTTTGAGGGTTTTGTACTACTATGGGCAATTCTGGGATTCTTGTTGGGAGCCAGCCCGAAAATAGGCCCCCAGCAGGTTATAAAGGGTCAGAGGTTCTCCTGAAGTGGATTTTATAATAAATGTAGCTGTGTAATCATTTGGTTAACTTGTTATTCAACCAGTGCAGAGCAGTCTTTGGCCTTAAATCCAGCTTAGCATGTTGATATGTTTCGGTTGCATGGTGCTACCAGTGAGATGACTCTCGTTTGACATATTCAGTCATTTGGAAACTTATTTTATGTTCAGAAACTTATTTTACGTTCAGCAGGAATGTTAGGGTATGCAGTCATTTGAAAAAATAAAACAGGGTTTTGGAATCAGAAAAAGCAAAGAATCTGGTTGTCTTCTGGCAAGGGTTTTGGTTTTGGTAATCTGCAGGGTATACACCTCTTGTCAGTATAAATAGGGAGTGCCTGTATAAACATTCTTGTTTCGCCTGTTCCACATAATAGTTTCTTGTATCATATTTCTTTTGACCTCGCTATCTGAAACCAATTACAGGAGATCCATTTGGGCTGCATCTATTTTCATAAGAAGCCCAGGCAGCAGTGTTTTTCTCAGAGATGAATATCAACATCAAATATCCTTCTGAGTGCTTTGTTATTTATGTTTCAGAGAGATTTTGTAGCCTTCAGCTCTCAAGAATGTGTCACGCTGTGCTGTTTATACATTGACGATATTAATGGGCATAGATGTCATTTTTCATTTTAACATCTCAAATGCAACAGGCTGATAGGTTAAACATTCTTGGTTTTAAAGGAAGGATGTGAGTGACATCTGTTTCCTAAAAATACACATATATTTACTTTTTAAAACCCAGAGTAATAAGTTTACCATCTTTAGGTGACAGCTTTCACTTTATTAAAATGGTAAAACTTTAAAAATCATTTTAAATCATGCTTACATTAAATAGAAGAGTTAGGAATACAAAATTAAAGCAAATTATATCTCCTAGTATTATTGCCAACCAATGGCAAAATCTACCACAATTTATCAACTTTAATGGTTTAAGTTATGTGCAATTACTTTCATTTTTGTTCTGCTTATGTTTTAGCTATGCCAAAGCTGCATAGTAAATATTAAGAAGTAGTGTTTCCAATAAATATTTTACTAGAAGACACAGTGAGTTCTGGAAACCATATGCCCAAACTTCCCTTCCTATATAGCCATTACTGAAGGCATTATAATGATTTTCATTTGCGCAATTAAAATAATTTCTAATCCTGAGTTCCTTTTATTGCTTTTGTCTACATTGAATTTTTTTTTGTATAGTTTTACTAATTTTGATAATTAAGGAAAGGTGTTTACTAAATTTGAAACAAATGTTATTAGAAACTAGATAAAGTTTTGACTGCCCTAGAATCTCTTCTTTCTGCACTTAACTTGAGGAGGGACTCAACATAAATTTGATCTGCCAGATTTATAAGCATCTGTTATTTTGTCTTCATTACGCTGTTTTTAGATCATGAGTTATTATGAAATTAGTTCACAGAAATTTATAAATTATACATGGGATGGGTGTTTACTGGAAATGTAGATGTTAAACTATGAATTTTGAAAGATACTTTCAAGTTGTCAATTTGTTTTGCAAAGATTTAATAGCAGCAAATGAATTGGTGGAACTAACGTTTTATAGTCTCATAATTTTCACTTATGAATAATGTCAGTAATAATGCTTTGAAATTAACAGTGTTCCTGGGAGGTTGTTTACTGTGTGGCAAAATGTAAAGTGAAGCAGCACACTGGGAAAAAAAAGTATCATACGATGACTGCTCTAAGAACAAAGGCTGACAGTGATTTCTCCTTATGAGTTTTAAATCATCTCTGATCTCTTGAAATTGTTTTCTGTTCTTCTTCTATCTCCTGTGTTTACAATAATCTAAACTGCCACAATAAGATCACTGAAGTATTCAGGTAGTCATCATTTATAAGACATTCTGTATTAAAAGATAAGCCTTTACTCCTTTAGAGATATCCCAACCAGCACATATGAATCAAAATAGTTTAAGTAGTAGAGCCTTTTATGCAAGCATATCCTGTTTTACTGCCTTGCTTTTTCATGAAGTGTGACTCTTTTTGTAGTTAGCTGTAGGAAGTCGTACTTTCTTAGGCTCATTCCACGGGAGTATGCTAGCCACAATTGGAAATCACACTGTCTAGATTAAATCTAAGCTACGCCAGACTATAATTCTCTAATTTTCAAGTACTATAAATGTACAGCTTTACCATATGCTTACTTGCTTGTTTTATTTTATTTATGTGAGGACTTTGCTGCTGAGGAAGATTAGGATTTCTGCCACTGCCAAAAAAAAATTATTATTTTTATGGTTTATTCCATTTTCTCTTATGCCATATCTCTTCTCTGGTTCTTCTGGCAGTATCACCCCAAGTGGTGAGGTTGGTTTTCCCCTACAGTCTTTCATGAATTCAGGAGTGCAGTAGTTTTCTTGCTTCCATTCAATCTTTCCTTTTGGAGAGCCCTAGAGATTAAGACGGAATATAAATTTGCCACAGGTCTTCTGTTCCTGCTTTTAATCTGTGTTTTGTGCTTAAACCACTGCAAGATGGTGGGACCAAATCCTGGTGCCTCTGAAATCAACAGATATATTTAACTCTGATGTCAGACAGAGAAGGACTGTCCTTTAGGATATGCTCAAGGACTGTGAGCACAGAGGAGATCAAGCTATTCACATAAGAAAGAGGGCACCCAGTGGTTCCTTGGTAACAAAATATTTCAAGTGCACTTTTAAATATGTTAACTTTTGTTTATTTTTGGCAGAGAGAAGATAGTTCTGTGTCTCATTGCTGAGGTTCAGAGGAATTTATACTCTTTGTAAATCTGACCTGTAATTACTTGAGAATTTGATGAAACAATACAGGAATTGTTGTGGGAATGTCTCCAAATGTTAAAAGTCTGCTCTGCAAACTTTGTACCAGGGCCTTCTATGGGGAGACGAATCAATGTTGTTAGGAGATGGTACTAGTGCATTCACTTTGTTTACTTTGGTTTTCTATGTCTGCCTGCCTTCTCAGAAAACTTGCTTGGAGCCAGACTGTAGCAGCCCTCTCTCTGTCTTTTCATAATTGATCAGGGGATGACTGCCTTCCCTGAGGGTTAAGACGTGGCAACTTTTTCTGTTTGCTCAGCATCTCAATGCAGTAGTTCAAACATTGTTCACACCAGCTGGCAGTGTAATGCCATATGCACATCTTGTCAAAGCAACTGTTGTCATGGATACTAGAAACTATCTTAAAAACCAGCTCATTTGAGTCTAATCAAAATTGTACCTTTCTTTATCAGTTGAGAATCTTTATTATTTTAGGGAACATTGATCAAATGGCATTTATTGCAGTACATTCCATCTACAGTAGGTTTTAATAACAGAAATAATAGTGTAATGTATTGTAAAGCTATAACTGCTATTTATTGAGCTGATTTTTCTAAGGGGAAAAAGTGCATTCTGCAGGTAGCTTCAGTAGAATTGTTTTAAATCAGTTTTTGGGGTATTTTTTTTGGTTTGGGATTTTCTTTTCATTTCTGAATAAATAACTCTTTGTAACACTTGACATTTTAAAACTAATTTTTTAGGGAAAATAATATAGATTAGCATTCTTCGGGTAAGTGGAATGTTTGTTTACATTTCATATGTTTAACTGTATTTTGGTAAGTTGGAATGAAAACGTAAAATAAATGAAAACATCTCCTATTTTGATTGGGACACTGTCATCCCTGAGCCTCATCTGGTTGGTTGAGTAGTAATTTCTTTGTTCTCTGATTTTCCTAAGAATGCAAATTAAAACCACTCATTTTTATTTGGCATTAAAACGGCACTCTTTTTTTTTGTCAAAGGAGAGGTTTCTCCTTGAATTGTAAGTACAAAAAGTGTTTTTAATCTTCAATGAATATCCTTATTAATTCACTTTCAAGATAATCTGATGTTGATTTGTCAAATTTAATTACAGCTTCTGGTAACACTTGAAGTCTACTTGCTTTTACTTCAAATTGTAATACGAAAATGCAAATTGAATGATAATTTGCAAGGGAGTGGGCATTTTAGTTGAACACTCAAAGACAAGTTCCTTGTGGAAATGAGGCTATTGATGCAGTTTATGATTTTTCCTCTTCAAGCACTTCAAACAAATTAACTTTATTTCCTGCAGGATTTCATGTACATCCATAAATTCTAGTGAAGTCCTGTATATGTACTTTCAGAATATTTTTTTTTAATGTTTCAAGTCAAAAAAACCCTGCAGTCTGAAATCTAGCAAATACAAATCAAATAGGAGGGTATTTTGTTTGTTCAATTGGACTTTTACCTAACATTATCAATGAGTAACTGATTTCTTCCTAGGAATTGGTCGAATTTATTTACTTTTTTTTTTTTTTTTTTTTACTTTTAGGCACTCCAGGCAGCAAGGCAGCTGCTTTTACAGCAACAGACAAGTGGACTGAAATCTCCTAAGGGCAGTGAGAAACAGAGACCGCTGCAGGTTAGTAAAGTCTCCTTGCTTTTGGGGCCTTAATCTCAGGGAAGAGTGCTGTGCTCGCTCACACGTGAGGGGTGTGTGTCACTGCCTGTCCTCTAACGCCGTGTATGTGCATATTCACATGCTGCAGCTTACAGGCTTCTTGCTGCTGACTTCACAGAAAAAATTCACTATAGGATTCAAAAGCCTTTTGTGGCTATAGATGCTTATAAGGTCTGAGTTCGGTAGCTGTGTTACATTAATTCTTTACAGATATGTTACAAAATTGTTACGTGGTTTTTATACATACATCGTTTAAATTGTAAAAATGTGCTAAGACTTAAGAGCAAAACAGTATCTGGGAAAAAAAAAGAAAATATAAATAACTCACTGGTACTGTAGCTAAGTGACAAACAGAGAAGTGTTCAGAAACTTATCAACACAAGTACATGAAATTATGAAAGAGCTGCTTCTGCCATTTTAGAATAAAACATACATCATGAAGTTTCACATTAGGATGTTGTTTGGCTTCAAATTGTGTTTGGGTAAACAGAAGTTCTGTTATTGAATAGTTATTTTAAATGCATTAGCAAAAACAAAGACAGTTTTATTCTTGGAGAATTTTTTCAGTGTGGGGTTTTTATGAGGTAATATTTCATTTATTCCTAATATAGAGTTCCATATTAAATTGCATGCTGCTGACTACACTTGTTCTCTCTTGTATATAGACCAAATATGGGTGCTTAACTGCTGAATTACATTTTGTTGCAGACCATTTTATTTTGTTCAGGAAATAAAAAAAGTATAAATCTTACCATTCTCTTCCCCACATCTGTTTTTCTGGGTGAGCCTTTATTCTCTCAGGATTTCCCCTGTTTCCTGATGGAGTAGGGTGTTTTTATCTCACTTTTAGTTTTTGTCATGCATAATGGAGAACCCCGGGCAATAGAATATATCTTTTTCTCCACCAGGGGAATGTTGTGAAATTTGTTCACTTGTGCAATTTCTGAATGTGATTCACATTGTCTCCTGTTCTTTGTGAAACTTGGTGGAGCAATATTGGACACAGCAAACAGTTCCACATTCCTGATCAGCTTTCTTCAAATATACTTTCAAAGTCTTATTTATTTGCTCAGAATCAAGCAAGAATTTAGGAATATGACTAAAGAAAATGGAAAAAAGGAAAACATGTCACAATGCCATCCTGCCATACTGTAGTTGTAGTCCAGTCCAGAGGCTGAGTCCTGGGACCCTCAACTTTTCACTCTTCAACCTTGACTTTGCTTGGTATCTAATATCTTCTGCACTGAAGGCACATAAAAAGAGTGGTCATAAAGGTAGAGGCTTATGAACTATGTGGGTTTTTAAAGTTTTTGAAGTGGAATTAGGGACCTTGAAGGCTTGAATCATGGAAGTGATTCATTTAATGAATACTGTGAAAGTACTTAATTCTGCCAGCTCCTCATTCTGTAAGATAACATGGGCTGTACAAAGAGTGTACAAGATTCATCTAGCCCTTTGTCCTGTCTCTAAATTGGCCAACACCAGGCAATAAGGGAAGTATATGAAACAGACAAAAATAGTAATGTGTCCTCAGTATATGTTTTCCAGTGATCTTACGTTAATCCTCCACCATTTAAACTAGCACAGTCCAGGAGCTACTGACTTTTCACATTCTCCACCCATTGACAAACTTTCTTTTCAAGGTTAAAGAAGTCTAGGGGTGTGCTCTTTCTGGTAGACATTGGTGAAATGATAGAAAACCATGTTTGAAGGGAAAAGACAGTCATGCATAGAACCCATCAGATTATGAGATGAAGAGAGGGAGTCTTGTGCTTTCATGCTCTCAAAATACTGAATCTGGCCTGATGCCTTTTAAATGCTAGGGGTTTATGTGTTGTAGAAATATGCTGTATCACTTGTTTCCCTGGAGGAGTGAACATGTCATGAGTCATACTTGTGAGGCAGGAAGAAGAAAATAAAGCAAATTATTTTATTTTCAGAATTGTTACATGCTCCCTAAAGCCTAGATTATTGCTTATGTTTCCAACTTTTTCTTCCATTATCAGTGTGTACACAGTACCTCTTATTGGCCTTGAACACTTCATTTGGTTCATTTTTAAAGGAGAGGAAAAATGGAGTTTGCTCCCAGACTTTGGTTTATGTATCAAATACCATGTAAATTCAGGTATGAGCACAAACTACATTTTAATTTTCTTCTTTAGTGAAAAGAATATATAAAGGTTTTGGACGTGAGTCCTTGGAGCTTTTCTATTTCTGTCTCTTACTGTCCATTGTTCACCATGTAGTGGAAATATACATTTTGATCATCATGTTGCCTCTTTGACGAAGTACTGTCATAAAATTGTACAGTATTATTATTTGCTTCTGCCAAATTTAATGGTAACTTTAGCTAATATCTTCTAGCACTAGAAATTGCTAAATATGTGTAAGGTTTATAAGACAGTAATTGAGGTTTATAAGACAAAAATATTTGTGTTTGTATTTAAAAATACAGACTTCTCCCAATATTTTAAAATACTTTAAAATTAGTGTGTATCTAATTCCCTCTTTTTCAGAGCAATTTACTAATCTGGCAACTGTCAATATGTTAGAGTAGATTTAAATCTAGTAAAAATGTACTAAAATTTTTAAAACTATCTCACACATATGCAAGCAAATATGGGTATTCGGTAAGCCTTGCCATGCATCTGCTGTGCTGTGTATTTTTATGTAAACTGTTCTATTGTTCCACATGCCAAAGAGGAAATAAAAACCCAGTATTTATTTTAGTGGTCATCTTTTTGGGTGGTAAGGTAGTATCTGGTGGTTTTATGTATGTTCTGTTATTTCATAATGCGTCAAGTATTTTAGTGACTTACAGCACCTACTAGCTAATCAGCAAGTTGAAAGCTGATTGAAGAAACCTTCAAATTTGTGTCCTCAGCTTTGCAAAAAGAGGGTATTGGGTAAGTCATCATGTTCTACTGTGCTTTACCGAGGGGATGTCTTTAGGGGAGCTGCTAGAATTTTCCTAGAATAATTTGAGTGTCTTTTGTGAAAAACCTTCATAAATTGGCCAATAGCTATGTGATCTATTGTAAAAGTAGAATGTTGTCTTGGTAGAAGGTTTTGTTTTAGTTTCTAATGCAAAAGTTACTTTTAACTAGTAGTTATCCTATATTTTCAGGGACAGGAGGCTTATATTTAGATGGTGAGCTAACAGAATACCTGCAAAAATTACAATTTTAGATAGACGCTTGTCTTGATCTACTATTACTTTGATTTACATTTGTCTGGGTTTCACGCTGCAGATGGCATAACCATTAGCATGTCTTATGTAAAACAGAAGAAGAAAAACATCCCTTTTGACAAGCTTGAGTACCAATTGTGGTAGTGATTTTACTTTCATATATAGATATCCGAATAAGTGTATTTGAAACATGTTTATATATGCCATTCATTACACTGATGCACCAATTGAATGGATCCAATCAGTACATACATTGATTAATGACATATTGCAAAATAGCTATGGAGGGTTTGTGATGAGAGTTGAGGATAATATTAACCTGCATATCATGCATATGATGAGATAATAGCATTTACTCTTTTACTGTGCTTCCAGTAAGATATTGCAGTAGTAAGGTTAAGATTTTTGTAGTACTGTTTTTTGTTTTAGAATGTTTTTGTTTTCTGTAGAATTCGTTATAGTGGTAATTCATGGTGAAGCTTACTGATTGCTTTCAAGGATTTCTCTTCCTATCACCAAATTTCCATAGTAGGCATAACAGGGAAAATGTCACCTTGGCTCTTAGAATTTGTAGTTCATTTTCCTAGGGCAGAAAGTCACTGTCCTTACAGCCACTGATGAACCTGGAATCACCCACTTGAGTTTTAAAACTGGCAGCTTTATTTTCATGTTACATTTACAGTCATGAGCGAGACCTGTGGTTCTTCAAGAATTATGAGAGCACAAGCATAACCCAAAGGTAAATGCTGTCAATTTTCTAACATTGGTGGGTTTTTGTGAGCAGCATTGCAATTATTTCCCTTCCAGGTAGGCAATCTCTATGCTTAGACTAATCTGCCCATGATACTCATACTGTTGTTTTCTGCATAGCATGGTGATTTTCACAGTTAGTTGTAATTTTATTTGTTTGCTCTAAGAGCTTTAAAAAACCTAGTTGTTTCTATTCCCTGTAATGTCTATAAAGGAGTAGTTTATTTTCATAGAGTCAGACTTGGAACTTTATGTTGATTGGAATAAATAGGGATAGATAGATAATTACCTTCAACCCCATCGTTTAATATATCTGCAATGAATTCGTTAGTTGTTTTTTCCTTCAGGCTGGGAGATTTGTTGTTTCAACATCAGTAATAATGCATTCTGTAAGAGGATGGTATGTCATGAAATCATGACTCCTGGAATCAAAGGGTTAAGCTCAGTGTGTACCAAGCCTGTTGTATAAATATCATGCTGTATGGTGTGTTGAGTTGTTATGGTAAGCTTTGTTTATTTAGCATGAGCACTTCACTGAAGTGTTATAATTTGATAAAATTTGGGAAAAGTATACACTTAAGTTTAATTAGATAATTTTTGTTGCATTAGTGCATAATATCAGAAGAACCACTTTTTCTTAAAGACAGTCAAAATGAAAAAATTTAGCGTGAAAATTCAGCATGAAAAGATATTCATAGTCTCTTTTAACCTACTCTCCTTGCTTTACTCTCTCCTAGTTTGGCCATCTCCCTTTGGATCTTCATATTGGTCTGAGTTTAAAATTCATTGCACATAATAAATAAGCAAACATATCATTAATATTGTAACTTTTAGTTACTTTTTTAAACATATGTAAGGAGTTGATGAGAGATAAGAAATAGGGAAAGTGTGAAAAAAGAAGCAAACCCCACTTCTTTTAAATTATATCTTCTGATTTAATGCACTTTGACTTCAACCGTGCATGCTTAATGTCAGTAAAAAAATTGCCATTTAAAAAACAGCAAACGGACTTGTTATGGTTGTAACTTAGAGAGTTTTCTTTGCATTACATTGAACAAAAATAGAAATAAATTTAACTGGCCTAAATTTTTTTTCATAAACTGCATGTTACATATTTCTGTTTGTCTAATGCATGCTGCTAAGCATAAGAAGTAGGAGGATTTTGTGCATGGTAGAAAATACTGATTTAGAAAGATGCAGATGCTTCATATGTAGTGTAAGAGGAGAGTAGTGATAAACAGCCTTTCTCCCTCTCGAGTATAATTCTAGAGGAAATGCGTGGCCTACATATAAGCAAACATTGAGGCTTGGGGTAAATTAAATTTGGAAGATAGCTGCTGGAAAATCATAAGTCCCATTTTCCCTTGTAAGTCTGTTCGGAGGAATATGCAGTTATCCTCTAAGGTGCAGAAATTTGCATCAGTGATACCCACTCTAAAGACAAGGATAACCCCAAGAGATGGAAAAAAGACAAGGAGTTATTTTTGCGTAAGATGTAGGGGGAAGGGAAAGGAGAAATATCCATGTTCAATCCTATATGGTGTAGAAAACAGGAGTTCCATTAAGATAGAACGATAAATACAGTAATAAAGAAAAAAAACCCATGCACATTATTTCTTTCATGTACAGTGGAAGTGTCAGTATTGCAAGCTTGCTGGGAAGTTCTTATTTATTTAGGTAGAACTTGCTCCAAAGACTTACGTCCTGCCTTTGACAACCTTTTTTACTCATGAGAGTCTATATTTTGCATCATGTTGCATCCTGCTGTAGAAATTTTCAATAATAGATTTACTTTAAGTTACATTTTACTCTTGAAAACTTCCTGTATTAAGAACAGACATCTATTAAGAAAGTGGCACTAGTTAGTGCGGTTTCCTTTTTAATTTAAAGTAAATATCCATCACCTTGAGGTGTTACCTCTCATTGTCACTTTTAGGAATATACAATATTGCAGCAAACCTTATGTGTGATCTTTGTAACATGGAAAAATTTTAACTAGTAATCTTCTAAGAGAAGTTATCATGTAGGGGATTTGTCTGTATCTATTGGAGACAAAAAAATCCACAAACAACTAGCTGATGCAGAGATCCCATCTTTATCCTGACAACATTTTTGCAGTATTGTAAAATATTACAACATTGTTGCAATATTATAAAATATTTTGGATTCAGAGGAAAGAAGTATTATGCAATTTCTGTTTACAGGTATTGAATGTGCAGAATACTAATTAGGATTATTATGTGATCAGGGATTTCAAGAGGAATTTTAACGTTAAACATATGCCTGTGCAGAATCTAATATGCCAGTCAGTTACTGTGACTGTCCAGGAATTGTCACCTACATCACTGGAATGTCTCCTTTTCCCCTTTCTCTCTTGTTGATTCTGGTACTTCTGGAGAATCGAGAGTCGAGGGAGAACACACACTCCAGTTCCTCATTCAGATTCAGAAAGGCAAACCTTCAGAGGGAGAATGTTTAGGCCTTTTCGCAGCAGCTTTTACATGACCGACCAGCAGACTCATCTTTCCCTCATGGTACAATCTGCAGCCTGTCTGACACCAGCAAGTAATGCTGTGTACGGCATGAGTGGACTGGCTTTTATGTTCTGAACTGTAGCAATCTCCACGTGCTGCAGAGAAGTTTATTTGCTTTCTTGAGCAGCTGGAAAGCTCTGTGCCCCTGCTGGCCCTTGCAGCGCAGCCAACACGCCCGGCTGCGATTGCTCCTCTCCGGGCTGTGTGAGCAGTTCCACTGCAGAGCTGGGCCATGCAGGTTCCCTTGAGCCACTTCTGCAGGCTCTTGCAACAGGTCGGATCAGCCTGATTCTCTTATCAGCTGGCTCATTGCCCAGAAAAGCTCATGAAGAGCTGAGAGGGAAAGTGTGAATGGTTCCCCACTCAGTGTGCAGCTCTATTAAAGGGTCTGCTCCCAGGCAGGGCCCTAATTATGCCAGTTTAGGATTGCACCACTCAAGCAAGGCTCTCCTGATACTCTTGAATTTGAAAAACACATTAGTGTACATTGATTTAGAAATTACCAAAGCAGGAAAAGCAACTGAACAAAATATTCTGTGGATGCTCTAGATAGGGGTAGATATTTCAGAATTGTTTCTGGTTAATTTATTATTAAGGAAAGTGTCTTCTTTTTTTTTTTCCCCAGCTGAAAGGTTTTTCATTTCATCAGGCAATTATAAAGCCAAGAAAATTTTTCTACAAAACCAAAGTTCTGTGACTAAACCATGAAAATTTTTCATGTTGATAGTAGCATATGCAACTTTGCACATGAAATTTCAGTTTTTCTCCATGGCCATTCAAGGCATTCCTTAAGCTGATTTCTTCCCATACTTTTCAGATTAATTTTTGCTTTGTGAATTGAATTATTTTCTTGACATTTTCTAATTGTTAGGCATTATTTTGTAGTTTATGTCATAGCTGTCTTGTTGCTTTACCAGGCAAACTGACTTTACTGGGGGTGTGAGGACTTGGCTAACCAGAAATCTGAATGTTTGCCAATGTATGCCAAAATCAACATAGGTGTTAGTTTGCCATCACTTGGGATGGGTACATGTAAAATTGTATTAAAAACTGTTAAAATGATCCAAATGATCATGCAGGACACAGTAATGCTACAGAAGAAAAGCCTGTGAGTATGTGTGCTGCTGAAAAAACAGTCACTCAGTGGGGTAGAAAAGTGTATCAGTCCAGTATTGTGGAAGGAGGTTGTCAGCAATTGCCACTTTGATGTTCTAGGTCTTTTTATGCCTTCTTACTCTTCTAATATTTTTTGAGACAGACAGATGAAGGTCTTATGAAATAGAATTAATGGTGAAAAATTTACTAAACACTACTTCAGTGCTTTACTACTTGATTATGTGAAGCTTTGAAAAGCAATTGTATAATAATAATATGTACAAAAGCAACTGTACAGTGTTTCAGCAACATTGATATGCTTCAAGGATCTTACCAAGAATTTGAAGTATAAATGAAGAATGAGATTTTCCCACAAGTGTCCACACTAAATCCATTTATTCAATAAATATACTTTCAGTGTAATAGGAAAGACAGCTTTCACAGTGTTGAGGGGAACCAGTACAGTAACCCAACATGTGAGGAAAAAAATCAACTCTGTACTTGTAGAAGTGATTTCTAAATTGATGCAGCTGTAATTTATTGCAGAGGTAGTTATGGGTTTGATGCTTAGGAATAATAAAATTGCCAAATTAAAGTAAAATATTTCCTAATAGAAGATTTAGTGTGAAATCATAGGTAAAACAATGTATGTTTCTGTTTTAAGAATGGAGTAGGATACAATGAAAAACCTTGCTTTGACAGTATAGTATCTGAAGTGGAATTAATAATTCAAATTCAGAGGCAAATTGTGATGGATGCTGGTGTATACAGAAAAATATCTCTTGATTAGAAAGGTTTGAACCCATACTCTAGGTAAGGAAAAAAAAATGCCAGACTCCAAGCCTTGCATAGCAACAGGGGACATGTATTTCACCCATGGAAAACAAGAGGGCTGGGCTGTTGTACGAAATTGATATATTTCAAAAATTAAATTTAGAAAGTAAATTATAATAAATATTAGAAAATGCAGGAAAAAATATGGTCATGTGCTTATGAACTTAGACATTCTTTTTTCCTTACTCTTATGTCCATCACCTAAATGAAACAGGATAAGAGAAGCTCAGTGTTTTGGTCATTGAAGGACCACAAATGACCCAAGATGTACCATAGGTGAGAAAAAGAAAACATTATCTTAAATTTGAAACTGTGTTTCCAATTAAAATAGGGAAATAGTAATTCCAGTTTTTAAGGAGATCTTTGAGATATCATCTGGAATAATGGAGATATGCAATCCATGTTATTTCTGGTGCCTTATTAGTATATTAGAAATGTACTCCATATAGGTTCTGCTGAAAGATTCAGGGTTCTAGTACTGATATCCTGAATGTCTGTGGATTGAAAGTATCTCACTGTTTTGACTATGCTCATAGCTTGGCATGCTTCCTGTACACCTACAGTGAGGTTGTATAAATTTTGGATACATTTTTATTTTATAAAAATTCCAAGAAAGTTTTCTCCAGAATGGGTGAATACAGGCTGAAATAATGGGATTAGTCTGTGCAATTTGAGTCAAAAAGGAAATCTTAGGAATGAAGAAACGTCTTTCATATTTCTTCTAGAGTTTTAAGTACGGTAACGTGCAACTAAGGTAAGCGTGAATGAACTGTGGAAAAGAAAACTTTTCACTATGCAGAGAAAGAGTTCGGGACCGCCGTTCTAGTAGAAGTACTGGAACCAATAGCCACCACCCATACATTTTATCTGCTTAAAGTTACAACTTGACAACTTAGAAAGGGATTTACATAAATGAATTAGAGTAATAAAACAAAAAGTAAAACAGAAAGTCTCTGCTAGTCCTGTAGTGTTGTGGGATTTTTTGTTGTTGCTGTTTTCTTAAAAAAGGTAAGGACCCATTGAAGCTATTCTAGAGGGATTTTAATGCCTTCTCAAAATTACAGAATTCGCATGAAACACCCTAAAGAAAGTGGTAATTCATTGTTTTTTCAGAACTCATTTTTATTTTCTGCATATTTATGTCCTAATTTATGAATGAAAAGACTGAAGACCATATTGTAACTGGCATTTAATGAAATACAGGTAACATCCTAAATTCACAACATTTCATCAATTTAAATTAACTTTCAGTGTATGACCATTTTGGATATTTTAATCCTCACTTGTTGGAATACAACGAAGCATTGTTATGAGCATATTCTAAGTAGCTATAGATTTCACATAATCTAATATAGTCTGGACTTTTTCAGGCTGTTAGATACAAACATGTATTGACTTCATCATTATCAGTAAGACTTGTAAGAAATACCACAGAATTAATAAATATGGACATTTTTAATAGGAGGGCATTCATTCTAAAAGTAATTTGCTTTTCATGGCAATAAATACACTGAAACAAGAGTCAGAATTTATTTTAAAAAATGCAACCAACTTGTAAAATATTTTTTCCTCCAAAAATAACCACTTTCAGAATGTTTTAGAGTGTTTATAGTGTTGAGGGGATTGTCTCATAGTGCCTGAAAATAAAGTGAATTAGTTTAACAGCCCTCTTATGATATCATTATTATTGCAACCATACTATGGTCTGGCATATACTATGACCCAATGAGTCTCAGAGTCAAGATTAAGAGAGGGGGCTCTTTTCCACATTAAGAAAAGTCACACTAATTTAACATCCTGCAAAATAGTTTAGTCTAGAAATATTTTAATTTTTTTTCTGAGTGGGGAATACTTGGTTAGAGTTCTTTGAGTGAGTATTCAATCATTGTAATTGGACTGGGGGGATACAGTTTGTATTGTAATACTCCAGCCATACCTCTAGAAGCAAATAATTATAACTTTGTGTATTATTTTCTAGAATGTTTGTAGTTAGGAAACATAAGTGCAATTGTATCAGCCTTAATAGCTTTAATAATAATGTCCTAAAATTCATCCAGAGATAATACTGTATCAGCAGCTGTTAAGACTTATTTCCTAATCCTCTGGGGTTTTGGTAACATTGCCAAGATAAATTCAAATAGTAAAACCTGCCAATTGATTATGGGTCTTGGACTGTCAAGATAAAATATTTATCTAATTCTGTTTGATTTATTGGATTTTTGTTTTTTACTATAAGTATAGTAAGTTACTAGAAGTGCTTTTAGAAAGGTTTGAATACAATAATGGCATCATCTTTAAAATAAGTTCCAGTGTAATGAAAACCCACGAAATTATTTGATAATACTTTCATTATGTTTGGAATAATTTAACTTTTTTTAAGTGAAAACTCTAAGTAATTTTAGTGATAGCAGAATTGGACCCCTTCTTATAGTTTAGGTGAGATCTAAAGTATCAGATATGCTGTTGCACCACATGATTTACACAAAAATTGGTTCTCTATTAAAATGCCATGGATGGCAAAGATTTTAGGAGGAACTCATAAGCAGAATACTGTTTCAGAGCAGAATCCTTGTTATTTAAGGCACTTTTTTTCCCCCTGTAAAATAGTTGACAGAAATTCTAAAAAGATTTTGAAAACCTTTGTTTTACCCTGCAGATCATTTTATGTTTTTCTTGTCTTCTCCTTGGTGATTACACATCATTAGCACAGAGCCCTTAGAATGGTGTGACAAAAATGGCGAATGCATTGTTCTTCCTCTTTTCATTCTGGGACATTTATTGTTGTGGTATTCATTTCATTACATACAAACTTCTTTAGTTTAATTATTAATTAATTATTAATTTTAAATGTGTTTTACACAAGAAGGGTATCTTTTATAGAATCATAATTGCTGTGCTTTCTCTCTTAGAGAAAAAACAGTGAGAAACTGTTGTTTTTGACAAATACTGGCCTAGACACTTGGCTAGACTAGCAGTTCACAATCAAAAATCCACTGGTTTTAAACTTCAAATGCATTAGATTTCATCCTCAGTTTTGATCTCGTTATTATGAAACTTGTATTTTATTGTTCTTACTGTTGTAGTTAGGAAAGCTTTGTGTTAGAGATTTGGATCTACTCATTATTAACTGTACAAAATTGTAATGTGAATCAGATATCCAGAGAGTGTACACTGCATTTGGGCCATACTAACAGAGTGCAAAGAGGGAAAAAGAACTGCAGAGACCCACAGAGACATGCATCATTGACGTACCTATTCAAGTGGGACTGAACAGCAGGCAGCTAGTTTATACTTGTACATCTCTGACTGTATTTCATACCCAACTCTGTGAGCACAAGGAATAGCTATATATTATTCACACTTTTAAGGGAATACCAACATGCATTGGATCAAGTTTTGAATATTCCTGAGTAAAGGAGAAGGAGATATAATCCATACAGAGCTGAAGATACCTCTGCTCCTTTATCATCCCTCCAGCTCTTGTAGTTCTTCTGAGGGTCCACAGGATCTAACTCTTCTCTTGCAGCTTGTGCAATAACAGAGATGAAATTAAGCTGAAAGGATGATGTCAGTTTTCAAGCAACATATATCCAAGCTCAGGAACACATCTTTATATTTGTATGTCACTGCTTGTTCTCTTTGGGCACTAAGTATTGACCACAGTAAGGAAAAAGCATCTTCCAAATTTTACATCTTCAGTTCCCATTCAAATAACTCATTGTCAATAAAAAGGACAGAAAGGGTGCCTGAATTCCATAGAAGTGAGGGGAGCATTTAAAAAAGCCTCCACAACACAATTCTTAAAGTAGGTTCTACTCTTTTGATATGTCAGTCTATCATCTGCCATTAAGTTGGTAAAAACAACCGCGAAACACAGTATCAAGCTAAGTTATGAAACTAATTTTAACTTTATTGTGGGCTGTAGTCCACATATAATCTTACATAAAATGCTGCTATGAAAATGGGCAAAATGAAATTCTGTTATTGACTGTCCTGTTCTGAAAAAAGCTAAATTTTAATTTTGTAGAAAGTTAAGTAAGTACTGAAAGAATGTGACAAAGAATAACTTAGTGGCAGAACACAGATTTAGCTTAAGAGAATATTTATTTCAATACGCAATTGAATCTTTTTTGTTGTGTTTCCGATACTTTGTGTGTTTCTGGGTGTACTGTTGTCCTAATTAAAATATCAGATATACATTTAAAAGTTAATTGCTCAGTGTAAATCTTCAGTATGGTTGGTCTCAGAGCAATTGAATCCACTCTGATTTTCTTCTGGCTCTGACAAAAACAGCAATGAAACTGTACTAGGAGGTGGTGGTAATTAAAAAAATTTTTGGGTTTCCTTTTTCCTAAGACCAATGTCTATATTTCCACTCTCTGAGAGAGCCAAGAGAGGAAAAGGTACTTGATATGGCTATGATAAAATCTCTCACCTTAAGCGTAAGACATGTATGAAGGATTAGGATACGATCTTACTCCTAGGAGGCAATTTATGACTTACATCTCTTACATTGAGGCTAATTTTAGATAAAAGATTGTGCTGGTTTTTTTGCTGATCAACTCTCCCTGGTGTAGTCATCCATCCCACACTTCCTTTGATAAGAATGTTTATCACTGGAAAAAATATAAAGGGAACTGAAGACCTCGTCAGGAAGAATGGCTGCTTTTATACCTCTCATACAAAAGTGTGTACCAAACTTCACAGTGATTGCTTTCAAGAGTTTTTTGAGTTTTAAAATGACAGTACCACTTTGCATTTGAAATGAGGATGTATGAACAACTTTATATAGGTATCATGTTGCATCATTTGATGTACATACCAGGTTTTTTAATCTAACAATAAAAGATTTGCAATATGTTGGGCATGTTGTCCAGCTTTTACATGTTATTATATTTGTAGTATTATTTTAAAATACATTTGATGAGATCTTTGACCTTATTATTTTTCTTTAGTAGAATCTGGATTTCTAAAATTGTTTAACATCAGTAGGTGCTTTTCTTCCCAGACCGGATATTGTGGATGTACAAACCTTGGTTTAATGTGCACAAGCTGTTAAACTTTGTTCTTTCTTATTTTCTTTTGTAAGTTTTTGTGTGACTGTGTTATGTGGTGTCTTGAGATATAAATATTAGCTGACATGTCTAGCTGGTTGGGTAGGACTACAGCAAACAGTGAATGCTTGCATTTTCTTCTGCTGCATCAGCACAGAGAGCTTCTAGGTCATTTGACTCAACTTCAGGGATGTTTTTTAGTGTGCTTAAAATCATGCTCAGCATAGGCTGATGAAGTATCTCATCCAGAGAACCTCTAAAATAGTGTTAAAATATGGAATTTGTTTTATTTCTTTCTAGCCTAGGGAGGCTAAATGTTTAGTGGAAGAAAGAAATAGGAAGAAATTCCCCAGTCCACAGTCCTGCTAAGTCACCTAGGACATACCAGACGTGTATCAAAATAAGTGATTTCCAGGAGTTATGCAGCATGCCCTCTGCTTCGCATTGTAGAATTTCTCTGTTTTACAAAATATCTTTTCTTTTTTATTTGTTTTACAGCAAAATGATAGTTTACCATTAAATTAAATATACATATTTTTAATGCTGAAAATTCTCAAAATAATTTGGTCAATTCTTTGCCTATTTTAATTTCTGATGACAGTTTACAGTGGTCCTATGTGTTGTCCAGAATGGCTGTCATTTGTCTCTGCTGCAGTTCCCACTTTTGATGACTGTTACGATCCCCACATGTTTGTGCTGTTAGACTAGAACTGGAAAAGCATTGTCAACTCTCATTGATGTGACAGCTTCAGGCAGATGCCATGCTCTTTTCTGCACTGAAAGAATCATCATAACATGCAATGTTACCACTATTACAATATAACTTTAATATAAAAACTTTTACACTTTTTGATAGCCACCAGAGGAGCTGGTTTTCTCTTCTAAAACTCCTGCGACTGGGTGATGTTTCAGTGTTAGAATGGCTGAGATTTTTCAAACTTGGCCCTCCAGTTTATATTTATTTTGATGCTAAGAATTGTAGATGTACCATAGTATTTGATGATGGATCCCAGGCCGAAAAGATATCCAATTCTAAATACTCATTCTGAAACACAGAAGAGTCTCATCTGCTTTTAACAAAACCCTGAGTTTAGAGGTTGTAGACAACAGCCTCATTAGCAACACAGGCTAATGTAATGGGTTATTTTTCCTGAGGAAGCTGTGGAAAGAAGAGCATGGGTTGTATGTCTGTGCTGCTGATTATTCACTGAAAGAGAATTTAGCATTAGTATTAATGTTTAGCATTTTGCGTTTGGCATTATCCTTCATGATCATTGCTGTATCAGGCATGTGTGATGTATTCTGTTATTTCCCACATGTGCTGCCTTTCCCTCATCTTTCTTTCAGTTTGAATGAGTTTAACGTTACAGAATGGGGCCTAATGACAGTTAGAATGCATAGGAATAGAGTCAATGTCTTAAATTACTCAATTATTTCTTGTTTGTATATCAAAAAGGAGTAGCATACATGTAGGAAGAATATGTCGTTAGTGTGAACTGTCATTTTGAATTATCAGTCGACTGTGGTTTTGTTGTTCCTTTTGTGCTGCTGGTACAAAACACTGAGTTTTCTAAATAGTGGAAAGCACTGATTTTGAAAGAAAGTGAAGTGGTGACCATTCAGTCTTATCTTGCTAAGAGCATAAGGATTTCATTGGTACACTTTCATTGTACTGGGTGGTGACTGCGCATGTTTTTAACATATTTCATAGGAGGTGTATCTAGTACAAGAAGCTGTAAAATACTGAGTATCTATGTGCTGTTCATCTAGTCATGGAAATTAAATTTTCATTGTTACAGGAAACAGTAAAAAAAACAAACCACAACAAAACAAAAGGCAGTTTATCCTCTGTATTTTACCGCTGAAGAATATAAATTGTCCAACCAAAAATCTTTTTTCTGTGGGTTCATATGAATTCAAAACAAACATGCAAACAGAGGGAAAAAAACTTGATGAGAAGGGCTGGTGTATTTGTGTGACTCAGTGGCATATTCAGATTATGTGGTGTGATTTGTTCTGCAGCTGATTCAAATTAAGAACAGGTGTAGATGGGAGACTATGCAAATATTCATATTAATGTAATTGTCAAATTGGTGTGTTTATCACTGTGCCTTTAAAGAGGAGACCATACTCTTATTTTACATGTAAATGAGCTTTATTCTTGAGAGCTACTATTGGATAATGAGCTTGTAAAGGGGAAATTTCCAGCATATGGTGAAACATTTCTAAAATGTGACATTTTCTTCATAGCAATTTATTTTATATATATTGTATAAACATATTGTAATCTGCTTTGTCTTCATTAGAAAAATATATTTACATTACAGTTTTAAAATGTAACTCAGAGAACTAATGAACTAATATTTCTTTTCAATTTTTTTATTTGACTCTGTATAACCCTTTAATAGAACAACTCTTTATCTCCTTCAACTCCAGCTTTTTCCAACTCAACATTTTATCTCCATTTACTATATATTAACAAACCTTCAGAGACTTTATGCCTCATTCACTTTAAATCTTTAAGAAGTATACATTGGAGAGAAAATGTGTTTGCAAAGGATTTTATTTTGCAAGACTAACTCTATTTAAACAATCGTAAACTGGGTCTCTGAATTAAATATATGTTTTTAAACATTATTTACCTCATGTTGGTAGTATATATAGATGTATAAATGATCAACTGAGTTTTGCGTTATTTTTAGATCAGAGAGATTTGTCATCAAAGGATGTCCAAAATTAAGAAATTGTGGGAACTTTAGACTTTAGATTTTCTTGTAATGTGGACCTAGTTAACAAAAGTTACCCAGTATAAAAATCAAAGAGCACTATGACTCTATGTGTTGGTGTATTTTCTTCCTTTTATCTTTTGCACATGATGTTTATTAATAATATTTTATGTTCTGTTAAAACACTAGTTACAAGGGTTTTGTATATGTCTGCATATACAAGACAATTTTTCATACGGTGTCAGTGAGGTAGCTCGCATATTTGAAAGTGAGGTTTGTGCACTGTGTGGAATGCTTTTGGCCCAACAGTTGAGAAAATCCATGCTTCTCAGGAAGCAGAGTCTGAGGGCGCTGGCTGCCAGCAGCTGCATATTGGGCAAACAAGACTAGAACAAGGTCTTCCTGCTTTTCTGCTTCCTATGGCTGTGGCTGAGGTGGAGTTTCCCGTTTATTTGCAAGAACAAAAGTAAAATTCAGTTTTGGTTTCTGGGTATGCTTCCACAAAAATGCAAAAACTATAGTTACTGGGTTCAGTGCAGCACCCAATGGCATCAATTTTCTTACTATTTCATATCATCAAAGCTCAATTGGTCACTTATGAGAACAACCTAAAAGGTATGTGCAAGGACTTTAAAGAAAACAATATTTAATTCATGAGAGGTATTTTTTCTCTAAACCATCCCTCAAGAAGGAGAATGACTTTATGTTTAAGATGTGGCTTAATCCTTTAGCAAATTATTTTAAATTGTGTTGATTTCTGTGGTGCTTAATCAGTAACTGCTTCACAGCCTTTTAGCTACCTGTGAAATCTTTCATTCAGTTATTAGAACATTCTTAATGGAATACAAACTATTTAGGAACTAGAAAATTTGCAGGAACTTCATTATGTTCACTGAAGACGGTAAAGCTTTTCTTTAGGGTTACCTTGACTATATCACTTCACAGTACAACTGTCAACCAGATAAAAAAGCAACCTCCTTTTCTAATCAATTTGAATTATCTGCATCATTTCAGTAGGATATTATTGGGGACTTAATTATCTTTGCATTTAGAAAAGTTTTCACTTCCACTTGACTGCTTGTTGTGGATGCTGGCATGCAGAATTGTCACTCATGCTATGCAATATGGCTACCTTTCAGTACCACACAGAACTCACCATAGTCATGCTTCTATCTCAGAAATAAAGGTGGAACTTGGACATTGCTACACACAGATTGTGTGTACTGGAGAAATGGATGATTATGTCACCCTTATAAAGACTGCTCTAAGACAGTAGGAATCTGGCCTAAGCCAGGTTGGCTCTATTAAAATTCTCATCGAGTTCTTCGGGAAGTCTTTTGAGGTTAGGAAAAAAAGCCCAAAAACATGAGCAAATAATAGCAAATAAAAAGACAAAAAGTGCCTTCCAGTGACACTCATCACTAATATCTTTTTAACACTTCTTATACTGTGTAATTGACACTTTCAGTTTGTGGGTTTTTTTTTAAAATTATTGTGGACTAGTAATTATTTTTACATTACTTTGTTAATTGTATGGCTCTTCTGCCCACAAGCTTCAGGAAATTATAACGGGATTTTAACAGATGAGGTTTTAGTAATTCCTTTTGAGTTATTTGTGGAATAAGAGATTGTATCTGCATCAATGCATTGTTCTTCTTCCACAAGATGTTCAAGGTGGATGGATTACAGCCATATGCATGCCTTTGGACCCTAACTTTGTTACCCAACATTCTGTAAGCAAGCCTGAATAACCACCCTCACTTCTGCTATTATTTGGTGAGTTAATGTAGTTATTAAAATAGAGCAGGCAGATTACCTGCATATATTTATCCCTGTTCTTCTCTATGAGGCAACTGTGAACTTGACATTAAATATCTTCATTTCAAATAAAGGGGCTTTTTTACCTTTAAGTAAGTATTATTAAAAAAAACCAAAACCCAAACAACAAATACTTTAGTAAACTTTATTATCTTTAAGGTATACACATTTGAGGCGGCATTTTTACATGGAATATCAGAAATTTCCTGGACCACACAGAAAATCATATAAGGAGGACTGGATCTGAGCATATTTGCATCCCATTTATATAATTGTAGTTGCTTAAGTCAGGACCATTGCTGTTCACATGCACAGGCCATGGTGTTTGTTTTCTCTTGGAGAGAAATTTTATGTTCAGGAGAGGGTGACATTTTGCTTTTTGGGATTGACATTGACAAGAGATGGCATAAATTGAAGTGCACAGATACTGGTAGTGGCCTCAACATCTGTATTATCATTTAATTAGTCTTGCTCACATATACAGAATTAAATCAGTCACTGACTTGGAACCAGGATGAATCTGATGCCCACCTAAGACTGGCAAGGGCACTTTCAGGTCTTTCACTCTCCTTTGCAGCTGAAAATAGTCCATCCATTCATACAGCCTATAAATACTACTGAACAGATTCTCTGATGTTGGTAAGAATCACCTAGCAAGAGAGACATTAGCGACACTTTTTATTACTCTTGCACTTTCCTTGTAGCATGTGATAGCTGTGGTCCTTGATGAAAATCTATCAGTTGTGATAATGCCTTAGGAAATGTGAAACAGGCATTTCATGGACCTTCATGTAGCATAGCTTCTTTGACTAAGGAGCTAGACCCCACCACAGCCTTGATCTAATAATCCTAAAGGGGAAATAAATTTCGAACACCTGAAAAATGAACTGCAGGCATGTATAATTGCTTAAAATTAAAACAAAAGATGTAGCATAAAGTCAGGTAACGCATATACTTTTTATTGATAATTCATTATGCCTTATGGTAGTCTGCTGATTATAAGGTGTGCAGCATATATTCATATCTATACATTTGAACAAATTTTATTTCTTTCTGGAATGAGAACATGAGTGTCATCATTTTCTTAAGCAACTCAGGAAATAAGATGAATTTTAGTTGTGTGAGAGATGCTATTTTCATTTAGTTCAAGACTTTCTTGTGCCTATATTCAGTAAAGATCTCTAATTTCTGTCTTATTAAAGGATCACTATCTTGTAATCCTTTTATCTTCCTTGCATTGCTACTCTTTTTCAGTAAAGGAGAAAAAAATACTGAGAGGGAAAAAAAAGCAATCTGTCTCTGCCAAAACTTAGGCCACTGTCCCTCCATGCATAAGTCAGCAAAATAGCTTGTATAGCAAAACTCTGATTGTCCATCTTCTCTTTGCTCAACAGTTGATGCTTTGAAGCAAGAAATCTGAAAATGCTATTACAAATTAATGTGCTATGTAACTTTGCCTACAACTCACTGGCTAAGCTGAACCATCATTGCATCTTAAAGAATATGCACTTCACAGTTGTACACAGAATTGTTCTTTAAAATGTACTTTCTCTTGAGAAAGCGTGTTCCATTATTCTTTTTCTTTCCCCCATTCAGGAGTCTAATTTTAGGGCCAGACTTTCAGTTCAGTGGAGTACTCAGGACTCCCATCAACATCACTGTAAGCTGCAGCTGCTCAACACCTCTACAAATGAAACTCAGGAGTGTTTTGGAAAATCAAATGCTACAAATTTGGCTTAAAAAAGGATATTTTTCTTCATAGATTTAATCAGATTTTGTTAATATTTATCAGGTATTATTTATCTTTTTCTAGATAAATAAGATTATAGGGTTTTTTTCCTTTGTTTTTTTTCATTTATATTGTATATTATGAATTAAGTAACAATTTTTGAGGAGGCTGGTGGATATTTTGCCAAATTGTTCTAAAATTGTGTGGGATGTTTTGATTTTAACCAAACTTACAGCTGCAGAGCTGTAAAGCAGTCAGTTTTCCTTATTATGACTAGTTCTACAACTTGTACTGTTTTAAATTGCCTGCAATTAGCATATTTCAACCTTATTTTTAGGTTTAAATTGCAGTGTGAGAGTGTGCTCTCCTCTTAGCTAATTAGTGCTATCAAGGAACAGTAGGTTACCTCATTAGTACCATGTGCATTTAATTAAAGAAGAGAAAATTGGAGTTAACCTCGTAGTTAATATTTTCACAGAGTGCTACAGTGCCAACACCTTCAATTGGAGTCACACCCCTGTGTATCTAATTATTCACTGGTGCCATATAAGGTTAGCAAGGATACCACCATGCTGTTGACAAAATACTTATGATGGAAATCCGTTTGCTGGTTTATGATATGAAATTCCAGTTAAAGTAGATTATTTTTATTTAAATACATTTTAAATACACAAAATATTTATGTCATCTTCCTATCCTCCCTGTTATGTTCACACCCAAACCTAGGAAAGGCCCAGAGCACATGAGGCACTTAATGTCAAGCAAGTGGTCTCTGATCCTCATCCATACCTTGCAGGTGTTGTGGTAATCTGGATGAAACCATTTTATGTTGGCTACAAATGTTGCATACACCAGTACAGTTTTATTGTACTCATGGAAAGAATAATACACAAATGGGACCAGAACACACGTAACTGCCCTTTATAAGTGTGCTCAGAATTTCTTATGGCTTGCTTTGCTTTTGAATTTTCTTTTCCACCATGCTGCTTCACATACTTTAAAAGGGCATGATCCATCATGGAGATAAGAGCCTTCAGCTCCTTTATGTGTCAGTGAAGTTGAAGGTGATAATTGTGTCTACTTTAGGCACTGCAATTTGTGTCTGTTTACCCACAGAACAGAACTTTTTGGATGTATAGCATAACGTATTTAAAAGAAGAAAAAATAAAGGAAGCAATTTTTTTTTCTTAATGAATTTGTGATACTTATGATTTGGCCTTCCATTTCCGGTCTGTAGTTACATGAAGTAAATTTGAATTCTGTGTTTCAGTTTTGTATTGGCAAGCTGTGCTGCATGCCCAGAACTTGAATCTCTTGCAACATCCATGTAGTGCTGATTTAACGAGCTCTTGAGATATACTTAACTTCTAATATATGAATATTCCCATTACTGGTGTAAAAAAGAGTTACGTATGCCCTGGAATGTTTAAACAATTAAAGATTGTCACCTTTCTCACTTTGTTTGTCTAAAATTGAACAGCTCAGCATTCACAGAGCCACATACTCACCAAGTGTATTTATCTTCTGAATTTTGTTGTCCAATGCTGCTAATATGAAAACTAATTTTGAGCAAGCCATTCTGTGATTCAGTTTTCCCATCTGTAAAATGGAAATGCCATTACTTCATGCATGAAGATTATTTAGGTGCAAATAATTGTTTTTTGCACAATACTCAATTATAAAACCACCTTGTACAAGAGTATATGACTGCCAGATCAACTTCACATGAAGAACGTTTAATTATTGTATCTGTGGAATTCTAACTGAATCCTTGAAGGAGGGGTTTTTCAGAAGTCTGCATACTAAATCAAGTACTTTCTTCTCTGTGCTTTCAGATTATTTATCTCGAGTGCTTATATTGGCACATGGGTGCTTTAAACAGTCACTTTACAAGCTTACTTTTAACCAACCACTTTGACATTTAGCACTGCTGTTCAAATGAAAATAATAGCTGACCTTTCTAAATTTGGGGTTTTTTTTTATTATTTTATAGGGAAGTAGAAAAGAGGCTCTTCAAACATTGTTACTTTGCCATATTAGCTTTCCAAACTGATAATCCTTCAGGATCTATAGTAAGTTGAAAGGAATCCAATGACAGGGTGAAACTCTGAATTTGGTCAGTTTGACAATTGGATGAAATTCCCTCAGTATTTGCTTACCTAACTCGTGTTTTATATATTGCTGCTAGAAAAATTTAGAATTACATGGTATATCTTTTTATCCTCTTTTTTCCTGTCCAAATATATATATATTTATTTATTTATTTATTTATTTATTTTTAATATTATATGCCTTTAACTCTCAAGTGCATTTGAAAATGCAAAAATTAAACAAGTCTGTTTGCTGGATCCTATAAGGGAGAGTTCAGAATACAAAAAAAAAAAAAAAAAAGGAAAGAAAGAAAAAAAAGAAATAAAAGAATAATGAGTTTTCAGTCCTCCATTCATGTTTCCAGAAAAATATGTGAAAACATGCCATCAGTGTAAGTCCTTAGCCTGACTTCAACAACTATTTCTGTGTAATGTGATGTGAAATAGGGACTAGTTTCATTTGTATTGGTAAGAAACTGCAGCTCAAATTACACCCCTTGATGGTATCATTGTCATCTCTTTGAAAGATCTTGTTCAGTTCTATCAAGAGTAACCAGGTGATAAAGAAAAGGTCTACATGGTGAATAAGCAAAGACTTGTGTTTGGTTTTGGTTTAGAACTTCAGTCTCATCATCTCTAGTGGCTGGACCTTCTTAGAAACATCCACACAAATATGTGAAACACAGATCAAACTAGGAATGAAATTTTATATACTCATTTCTGAAACCTGCATGAAAAAACATCTAAAGCAGAACTTTTATCTGGACAACTTATCAGAGAATCGAAATTATTAAATGCAGCATCTTTGATGGACTGCTACCAGTTTGGGGTCCCCCATCTGTAAAAATACTTGGTAGAGTAAGGACTTTTATGCGTAAATCATTATGATAAAAAGGTACTTCTAAAACCAAATTTTCTACATATATACATTAATTTCATTGTATAATATTGCTATTAATTAAAAATAGCTGCTACATTCTTTAGGTTTTTGCCTAGAATTGTGATATTTTTATCTTTTCAGTGCTCACTAATGAACTTAATAGTAAAGTCACAGGTTGGTTTGGTTTTTTTTGGGCTTAGGGTTTTTTGGTTTGGTTTGGTTCTATATTCCTATACCTTCTTTTAATCAAATTTGTTTTTTGGTCATGTGGTTTTTCCAGGGAATGTATTATTTATTTTACTGGACTTAGTCACTTTGGCACAGTTTGAACTGACAGAATATAAAGTAAACAGATTGTGTTCTGAGGAAAATGACCGATAAGCAGCAAGAAATATTTATAAATCAGTCAATATTCTTTATTGGTGTACTCAAAAGATGAGAAAGAAGTATTCCAAGATAAAAACAACATGAGCTCTGTGTTTGTATAAAATATCTTATGTTATATGTCAGCTTGGGTGAGGAAAATACATATCATGCAACCGTAAAATTGTCACTTCTTGTTTTGTTCTGTCTCTCTGTGTAACTGCAGAGCTGCAAATGTCTCTACCTCTTGAATTTTCTTAGCTGTATTAAGTTTCTTGAAAGGAAATTTATTTTTCTAAATCACTCTCCACTTCTACAAAATTTAATTTACAATTGCATAAAGGAAATTACTGTAGTTTAGGCAGTCAAGCATTTCAACAGATCCCTAGAAATGTACAAAGGAAAGAATGATTATCAGTCCTGAATTGTGGATTAAGAGGATCATACTACACAGAGTACTGTCTAAAAGTAGCAATTTAATAGAAAATGTGCATGGTCATGTGAAGAATGTCTCTGAGGTTGAAGATGGCATTTAAAACATGGATTTTCTTATTATTATTATTTGGTAGAAGGTTTGCCTAGAGATGCTTGTTTGGTGAATATTTTTATTTAACATTATGAGCAGCTTCATTAGGAGACTTAGACACATTTTTTACATGTTTTGGTTTTTTGGGTTTTTTTTGGTAAAAGGGGAAATTCCATTAAAAAAGGAGAATTCTCATCGTGGACTGAAGAAATTGTATTAAAAATGTACATGAGCTCTCTTCAATGTCTATGTTACAAAGCACGAATAAGCTGTAATTCAGGACGTACCATTTACAAATGTATAAAGGGAAGTTTTTAAAAATCACAAGGTAAGTGAGGTTTCTGAGGTTCTAGAACATTATACACAGTTCCTCGTGCTTCTTTTCCCCATGCATTGGCACTGCTTTTTGAGTCTTGTAGAGGGGAGAGTGTCTTCTTTGAAGTCTACAACAGGAGGAGAGATACTTTAAAAAGCTTAATAAATATGTTCTTGTCCTGTAAACTTGGGTAATATTTTTGCAGAAGACCCTCAAGGAAACCATGTAGTGGACAGCACAGATTTTCTCTAATTCTGCCTTTTCAAGCCCAGGGATGACCTAGTCCATTATTTCAAATGTCACTTAGTGTTAGCTCACAATATATATCCCAGGTAAGAAATATCACAGTGTGCACAAGTTTTTTTCAGGATTTCATTTTGTGTCAGTACATTATTTGAGAATGGTTTCCCTGAACTGCCAACTCAAGCACAGACTGCAACAACAAAAAATTCAATGGAGTGCTTTTCCAGAGGTGTTCTCCCTCCTGCTGCAAATAAAATCATCACTTGATGGCAAAGTGATTTCTTTTCTCTCAAATGCTCTTTATTGTCAGCAATGTAATTTATATAAAGCAAGCAGTGATTTTTATCCGTTTATAGCATCTGAAGATTATTTTTGTATCCAATACGAACATTTTTTTCGTGATTTGGTCTTTTGTATACAGCTACATTATCTTGGTTATTACAACCTCACCTAAAAATATATCTTCCTTAATTATGGCTAGGTTTACTAATTACTTAATATATTTTTTCCTCTTTTCAAATTGTGATCTATGGCTGAAGATCTGGTGCATAAGTTTGGGTTTTTCCACTTCTTTTTAATTGTTGTGGAAACCAACGCAATTAATAGGAGCTGATTAGGAGGAGCATTTCATATGTCATTGATAGGAGATCTCTATAGAATACCTGAAGAATATATAGAATTCTATATTCCATATAGAAATCCTGAAAGGACACATTTGAAGACAGCCTGCTGCCTTTTCTCAAATAAATAATTTTTTTTTTCTTCAACTTATAATATCACCTGTAAACAGGAATCCACATCTACACTTGTAAGCCTCTGTCTACATCCTTGTGGGGTACAAACACACCTTAGGGTTGTCAATCACATAATGTGAATCAATAAAACACAAATACTGTCCAATATATTGTGAAAAGAGCAAATGGAACTTGGCTGTTCTAAAGTTTAAAATATTCATAGGTTTAATATTTCTTTAAAAAATGAAGAAATTTCAATTTAATGATGGTTTTAATGAATATTACATTTCATCTGCTGTTAATTTCCATAGCTTTTCTGGATGAAACTCAATCATTTTATTTTGCCTTCTTTCAATATAAGATAAATCAGTTGCTTATATGTGGTTTAAATGTAATAACATGTACCTTTTGCTCAGTTAATATTCAGTTTTGTGTTGACTTAAAAACATATTGCTGAACAGGCTGATAGCTAAGACAGTACACAGAGAAAAATATTTTGAGCCACATACCTCTTGTGAGCTTTGATGGGAGTTTACTTGCTCTATCTCCATTTGTTGTTTTGAAAGGGTTCCCCACAGAGTCAAGAAAGCAAGGTGATTTAAGAAAAAATTTAAGTTGGAAATGATATCAGTGGTTATCTAAGAGGTGGCTTAGAATGTCAGCTAAAACATTGAAATGTTTTATTACAAAATAAGTGATGATTGTTACAATGAAGTATCAAGGATCTTATCACTTGAGTTCAAAACATAATGCTAAAATACTGGGATAAGTAGTAAGATTACACAAAAATAGTACTAATTAGAAAAGAAAGTCTACAGATTAATTATATAAGATTAATATTTTTGCCTTAGTTATTTTATGAATCACAGGTTCTTGAACATCTTCAAGACCCACTTTAAGTCCCCTAAATGCAACTGCTTTCTACCTTTAGGCAGAAAGCATAGAAGTAAGGGTTTATGGGTTCATGTTGATCCTTTGTTTCTGTCACTAGGCTTTTGCTCATTCTTTGGAAGGCTTTAGAGCCATTTGAGTTTTCATTTACAATTTACTCTGAAATTAGCTCTGCATTCTGTACAATGCATCTTGCATTAACTCCTGTTTATGCTTAACATAGTCGTGAACTTTACCATGGGCTTGACTGAGTCTTGAGTTACTTGTTGATCAATTTTTGTTTGTTGGGACCTATTTCCACCATTATTAGTCAATTCTTAATATTTCTGGGTACAATAACAGTTAAAAATTAAAAAAAAAAAAAAAAAAAAAGAAGAAGCCAAAAATCTAAACACCTTCACAGAATTTGTGTCAATAGTGTTCTTGCATTCATTCAGCTGCCTTGGAATAACTGACGTAAGGCTAGGAAATAATAAACAAATAAATTTGGGTAATGTTTTAGAGCAATTGTGTGTTTTGAAAATATCATCAGATGTCATTGGGAAAGAAATAAATACACATTACCTTTGACTCTCCAAAAATGAAGTGTACTTCAGTTCCTGTTCTTAACAGTTGCTGTATTTCTTGACCACTAAGCAGAACACTAAGAATGTGTTTGATAGGTATTTAAATATGTGTTTACACAAAAGTGAAAGTTGTTAGGTTGCATCAAATACCTTGCCAGCTCCATAATCCAAACACCATACATCAGTAACTGTTTTGGAGACATTTAAATAGTATTTCTCTCAGATGGTGCTGGTAAATGATCTCTGTTTTCTACTTGCAAATGGGAACTTTTAGCTTCAAGGATCACTGGCAACTTACTTCTGTTGTCTGCTGAGAAACTAACACTTCATACTGAGCAGTCGACAAGAAAAAATTCTGTCTTCTTTTATGCATAACCTGTTCACACATTGCAAATGAAGGTGACTTTTCACAGCAAGTGTCCAAGAACAGACTCTTGGATATGGCAGGTTCTCTCACTTTTTATCACTCAGTTCTTTGGCTGAGCTGGCAGTGCCACTAATAAATAGCAACAGATTTTGTTAACTGTATCCTTCTGCTGGACTTCTTTTATTTTTAAGAAAATTAAATTATTTCTGCTGTGACAAGGGAATTACCACAAAAAAGCAATATGAAAAAATACGTTTTTTTTCATGATAAAAGCAGAAAAAAATGTTAAAATTTCATAGTTGAAGCTGCTGCTTTCTTTAATTGACTTCTTTTGCTCAGACATTAACTTCTTCATCCCTTAGTCAGTGTGTGAGCTCAGTAGGTGTGCTGTTCTCAACAACTGTAGGGAGTTTCTCTTCTCCCAGTTCCATCCTGCACTTTCCTAGTTTTATTTTTATCCTTCTAAGTGCTTCTTTGCCATTTTCTTCAGAGAAGTGTTATTATAGATGATACAAATGAGAACTCCAATTATTGTCGTAGTGATTTGCTCTCCAAATGCCATTTACTGTATAAAAACACTAAACAAAAACCAGAACAAAACAAACAAAAACCAAAACAAAGAAAGAAAAGTGAAAAAACACCACCCAAAATCCAAACCTTCACACGTACATGCACACACACACACATTCCCCAAAACAGCAAAAAATCCCAAAGCCTATGCAGATACAACTCATCCTATCTTCCTCATGCCAACCTGTGTATGCTTAGACAGTAATTTCAGGACCAACAGGAATAATTGTTCCAATTTCATATTTCTTTCTTCATCACTGTCAACTCTATTAGCATGTTTGTTGTCTTAAGCTTGAAATGTAAACATCTGGATTTTGGGTATCTTTCCTATTCCTCTCATTCATACTGGGCTGCACCTTTTTAAGCTGTGCACTGAGCTGAAACTCTCATGGAAGTTCTCCACATTTCAGATATCATAACTGGCCTCTTTTTAGCACGTGACAAATGTCATCCTGTCTCATTGCTCTCACTGTTCTGCAAAGATTCTTTTTCTGACATCTCTCTGCATCTTTCCCCAGTTCCCCTTCAAAGCATCAAGCACAGGCAGTTTGTTTTCAGTTTTATAGTCCTTCACCATCTGACTTCACGATACCCATTATTCTTCATAAAGTAGAAAAAAAGCGCCATTAATTTCCTACTTTTTGATTTTCAGATAAGCCCTCTTGTACTTTCTCCTGTGCTGTCTGTAATGACTGTGAAGTACCTCATTATCCTCCTCCAAGTCAGTCATTCAGACTTCTGCAGTCTATGTATAGAGAGCTTAGACACATATACTGCCTGCTATCATGACAGGTATTTCCTATCAGTCTGTCACTGTCATCTCTTGTCTTGCATAGGACTATCATTTCCGACAGTGTCTGTGCAATGCTGACAGCATGGTCCTGGTCAGCATCATGGGAGCCTTTGTGCACTTGCAGGGATTCCCATGTTACTGCTGCTGCCACTGCTTCCAAGTCTTTCATCACCTGTGTGATTTACCACGTGCATTGAAGTTCTTCATTCCAACAGGAAAAAATACGGCCTTATAATTCATTTTTCTGCACTACTGATTCAGCTGTAAGTTTTTGATAGCCTCCCCTTTTAGGGGCACAAATTGTGCTCTTCTTCTGTGGCCTCAGTTTACTGAAATTGCAGAGCACACACATATCTATTGCATCTAATAAGACTCCAGTATTTTCAGTCTACAAGAAATATTTGTAAATGTCTCAAAAATATATATATTTTTTTTTTAAGGTGAGGCCAAGAGATATGATTCAAAGGACATTCAAAAGGCCTTTGACACAGTCCTTCATGAGTGATTATTAAGAAAACAGAATAGTTCTGGGTGAAAGTTAAAAGTTTCATCATAAGTTAGAAACGAGACAGAAGACAAAGTATGAGTCTATTGGAGTATATTGTCAATTTTCAACATGGCAAAAGGTTAACGCTTCTGTCTACTCTTGACCTGTACATTAAATACCATTGTTTAATATATTTATTAATGAGCTGGAAAGTGGGGAAAAGGATATTGCATGTTTCAAAATGTAAAGATAACCAGAAAACTTATTTAGCCTTATAAAGATTAGAGATGACTTTGAGGCATTTCAAACGAAAGTGGAATAGTGTGTAAGCAAATGCTATAGTGGTAGAAGAAAGATGGTATTGGTTAATATGATACGTATTGAAGGAGTAATTTAACTGCTTGTACTGGTGATATAACTGCACTGATTTTTCTAAGTAAAGTCACAGTGTGATAGAAGAAACAAGCTTTATCTTCTTGTAACAAGCGTATTTTTTCTCAATCTGCAGTAAAAGGAAACAATCCAAGATTTATGAAAATTGAGAAGTGTGCTGACAAAAATACTATAATACCAATTTTGTTTTGGTCTATGATCTGATTATGTTATGTAGAATTTGGGATGTTTCATTCTAAACTAAAAATAGCATTCAGTAGCCAGAAGAAGAAGAATTTTTTTTTCTTCCTCTCTCCATTTCTGTTATGCAGTCCAACTATTTTAGACCTACATTGTGTCTTTGTGTAATTCCTAGCAAAACTGTACTTAGAAAGCCACAGGGAAATGTGGTTTCATATCTGTTCATATTTATCTGGGTGAGAGTCTGCTCTATGTAACAGTTTTTATCAGTGAGCTATTATTTCAAAACCAGAGTGATTTGTTTTCTATGTAAAATATGTTCTAATTACAAGTGTCATTTAAGTTGTTTCTAAAAAATATTATCAGAAATTCTAATATTTAATAATGCAAATAATACTTTCTTATTTTGGGGAAAAAAAGGTTGGATTTAATGTCTGTGAAATTTCTTTACTCCCTAAATCTTGAGCTGATAGAAAAAGCTTGTCATTTGAAAAAACTGATGGAGCTTTGCTTCCTCAAGACCATGATATCAGGTTATTTACTCAAATCAGTTACCCAAACTACACTAGAGCTGTCTTTGTACAGATAAGTGAATTCTCTTTTTAATATATGTATATATATGCACATTCTTGTGAATTGTCTGTAGAGGTTTTTCATATTTAACTTACTTCTATAGTGCTTATTTCTGCTTTAATCTCAATCTCTCAGTCCCTTCCTGTTGTAGAGTTTTATGACTCTAGACTTTATTGGAAGCAAATTATACCACAGCCTCTTCATTGTTCATACTCCTGGAGCACTATATTAGTTGCAGTCTCTGTATAAATGTGTAGAAAGCTCTTATTTTTTACGTCTTCATTCTCTGCTTCCTGGAGCAAATACTTTGATATCTTTGCACAATTCCTGCAATAAAGGTCATCCTCATTTAGTTGTCTAAATTAGAAGGATTTTACCTGAATTAAGAATTTCACCGTAGGACATAGGAAAGCACAAGGCTGTATCAGATGCATTCCACTCCAGCCTCTCTAAACTTGGATTAGATGCCTGAGAAGATTATTTACTGTTTGTCCTATTTGGCACTGTAGTCATATCACAGGCATTCCAAATACTGTATCTGTTCTGGATTTTTTCTTTTTTTTTTCTGTATCCTGTAGTGCTGTGAGTACAGTAGCCTGTTTTTGTGCATAAACTGGATTTTTATTCCACCGAGCATCCTCTCTTCTTGTCTAAAGAATGTGAAAATCTCATCAGATTAATAGCAGATAGGATAGGTCAGGACCCTAAAATATGAATGCCAGGATTTGTTGGATACAATCCATAGGAACCCCATTATCATCCAGTCAGGAGGGACATGAAGTATAAAGATGGAAACTCCAATCTTGAAATCCCTTGACACTGTCCTGTTCTTTAGAAAGGACACAGTATTGCCTTTAGTTTGCCATGAATAACCTGTTTCAGTAGTTTAAGGACAAAAACTTTGAGATTAAGTCTTACTGATACTTATCCAACCATCTTCCTACCTAGAACTTTCTTTCCTTTTAGGATTTCATACTTTTTAAATGAGACACTTCCTTCTTTAAAGAAACTATTTAGGTATGCTGATCTCTTTAATGAGCTGAACACTCAACTCTTGTCCTCGAAGACACTCTTTAAATACCTTTGCACTTCTCTAGATCCTTGGGCTAGAAGTTGTAAATAACCATACAATTGTGTTTCTTGAGAAATATGTGTGTAGAAACTCATAAACTACCAACGGAATGAAGAATTTAACAGAAGATGTAAATACAGACTTGCAAACACGTGAAGGCAGGATGTCTGGAAAATACTAAATATTCACTACAAAATATTAATTATTCTCCAAATAATAGAATTTGTGGTTTCCATTTCACTTTTTACCTACAATTAAAGAAAATTCCCATTTACTTACTGTGACAAATTTCTAAGTACACAGTCAAGGAGTGCCAGTACCATTCTGTGAATCTGAACAACACCAAACTACAAGCTGAGCACACTGCAATTTCTTTTTTTGTGGTGGATTTTCAGTTGGACTTTCGTAACGTTGTGTACTGTAGTATAAAACCATGAAACTACAGACAGTTCACCTTTACAGTAGTGGGTCCTTTCTTGATGTGTGTGCCTGTCATAAACTGCAAAGTACTTCAGGAAAAATGTCTTTTCTTTTGGACTGAATAATTAATTACAAAGAAGATGCAGATAAAATGGGAAAGCAAAAAAAAAAAAAAAGCCTGTTAGGTTGAGTAGTAATTCCAGTTAATACATATAGTCCTTTAGAACTGAAAATATTCTTCAATTTGTCCAATTGACTAACTTTCTCCATGAATCAGCAGACTGTTGGCTCCCTTGTTTCTGTTGAATCATTCTGCTGTATCTGCTTAACAAAGAAGGATGCAGTGTCAACTACAGAAATATATTGAAAAATTGCTATATGTTTCTAATTAATAATTTCTCATATTCGTAATTGCACATCAGCTATAGATGCTGGTCAGACCATTTTCTTTAAACAAGTCAGCAGCAATATATATTGACTTTTTACATATTTTTCATATAACTTCTGGAAGAAAAAAACAGCGTATGAAAAAGAAACTACTTATTGCTAGTTTTATTTATTATATTCATATTTTCATCAGCTTTTTCCAATGTCACTTGAGAACATTTTAATAATTTTGTTTCATGCTCTGTTTTTGTTGTCTCTTGTGTTTTGGGGTTTTCTTACCATTGTTGGGTTGATTTGAAAGTTGTCCAATTTTATGAGTAAATTTAAATAGTAGGAGCAGTGTTACAAGAAAGCCAAGAGTGATTCCATTTTTGGAAGGATGGAGGACCGTCCTACACAGCATTTTTCACACTGCTGAGCAGTGTCTTCTTGACCTTCGATTTAACATTGAGACAGTCACTCTTTTCCAAGAACTGATTGCTCAGTTGTTTTACCAAGTGGTCAAATCTTTAGGAAACAAGAAACGCACACGATAGGGAATGGCTTAGTGTTGACTTCAAAGCCTCTTGTGCTTTGCAAGTTCCTTTATGTTTGGAAAAGCTGAAGAAACAGATAATTTGTGAAGGGCCTGGCATGTGGGGGCTTTTAAAGAAAACAGAGATTAGCCACAAATTCTCTGAATACCTTCATGGGTGGGAAACTTCAGAGGCACTTAATGCACTTTTACTCAACCTATGGCATGCAGGTAGCAGGAGCACCCTGTGGTTGAATATGTTGTGTTCTTATGGGGGTCACAGCACTGCAGTGACTTCATCTGCATCCAGGATCTTACTTCAGTGCTTTCACTGAAGCTTTCGGTGCGGAAATACATAATGTACAACTGAAAGTGTTCCACAGCTCCACAGATGAGAAGGGAAAAGTGTTCCTTAGATATGTTGCACGTTGTCATCACGTGTGCTTTCTTGTAAGATAGGTCTAGATCTACAGCTGGTGGCATGCACCATGTCCTCGGAGTGCAGTGTTGTCTATCTTTCCATGTCTTTGTATCAGCTCCAAATTCAGGCCTCTAAGTATATTGTTTATGTTCAGAGGTGCATGAGAGTAGGTGATACTGAGTCAGGTCCTAATATCCTATGTTTTCAATGCCCACTCCAGGTGTGTTACAAAAGGTGGGCAGAGTGAGATGATAAGACAGATAAAAACTTGAGATCCTCCCCTTCTACATTCTTCCAGCAACGTGACGCTCAAAAGCCCTTTGTATTCAAAAGCTTGAAATACATGTGTATTAATGAGTTTATTTTTTAAAACATGCAGTGTTTGGGATTTTTCCTTGCTTGTTCTGTCAAAATTAGTGCTTTGTTTCTATCTTGAATGTATTTAGGTCTTATTTCCAAGAATTCAATCTTGTTAAATTTCGAAGAAAATTAAGAGAGAGCAATGTCAACATTTGTATCACAGAATCAGATTTCTCAGATCCAGCTAATGCTCTTTGACTGTGTTTCAGAAGCTGCAGATCAACTCTTCAGCAGCTGAAACCTGGCAGATTTAAATGAGATTTATAACATTATTTAGTAACAGTGAAATCATTAAAGTTCTGTATCATAATTATGAGTGATTTCACGTACCAGCAAATCTCTGCACAAAAGCTTGAAGGATTGGTATCTCCCTCTAGTTGCCTTCTCTCTCTCTCTCTCTCTCTCTCTCTCTCTTTTCTCAATCGGTTCTCATATTTTCCTAGACAATTACCTAATCATCTTGGGAGTAAGGACATTATTTTCAGGATTTTGTCTGCCATTTAGCCTGACTCTTAGAGATGGAACATATACAAATTTCTCTTTTAAGAAGACAAATTTTGTTTCTGTAATCAGCTGGGAATTATCCTGGTGAAGAACTTTGTTCATATTCTACAGATATACCAAAACCCATAAATGCCTTTTCTTTGATCAATGTTTTGCTGTACGGTATTGAATTTTAAAAAACTATAATAGCATATACAAGGCTTATATAAATCAGTATCACTAAGTATCACCAATGAAATGCTCAAAATTTGAAAGGTAAGGTTTTCTTCCCTGCTCTGTTGAAGCTGTTTTTTCTGACGAGTAGACAAAGAATATAATACAGAGTTACAACAGTTTGCCTCCTCCAAAAATTTCTCTGTAAAAATAATAGCTTAGATTTATGCAGTGCATTTTAATTGTCTATAAGAAAAAAAAAAAAAAAAAGAAGATGTTAAGGCCAATCAGTGCTGAGCTAAAGGAGATCTGTTCACAGTTTTGTCCTGGATATCTTCTGAAGGCTGAAGTTTCTGTCTGCCTTCGAAACTTAGGAAGAAGAGTTTATTTCAGACATTGCTTACTAGGAACCAAACAAAAACTATCATCTAACTTGATATGTTCTGAGTAAAAAGAGAAGAGGAAAAAAAGAGCCTTCATTCAAGAATTAATTTTAGTACCATTTACTTTTCTGTGCACACTTTATGTTTAGATGCCATTTATAAATATCTTACTATCATTTGTTAAATTTTATGACAATTTTTACCACGCCTGATGACTGTAACTCATGCATTAAACATGCACACGTATTTTAACAATATTTGCATCTTATAATATGCTTCCTAACGACTTGTCATAGACTCATCAGTTAAACATTTATTTTACAAATGCATTTTGTAATATGCTATGGTAATAAACTATAAAAAAGGTATCCCACCTTGTAATATTTTCAGATGGATGAATAATGCATTACAAATTCTACCTTCATTTAAAACATGACCTCTATTCTGATGAAATCTGATACATTGTCTGGATTTATGGTGATCACTGAGTTGTGTGAGGTGCTGTCAATCAGCTTTCTGATTAATTTTCCTAGTTGATAAATTTGAATTAATCTGTAAATATTTACAAAATAATACGGTTTATTTTTTTCAGTTCTTTTATTTTTATCCATCTGATTAATTTAAAATTTACCAACCCCCATCTAGCTGGGAGCTAATTTTTATTCAAGTAATTTCTGGAAATTCAATTCAGTTCTGAAATTGATTATCAAAATCATGATTGTTCCTTTGCTGTCTGCCTGTTTGTCACATGTATCTCTGAAGAGGCCAAGGCTACTGTCACATCTAATCTAATGTGCTCTGTATAGCTGAAGGGTATATAATATTGGAAATTTTTATAATAAGCTATTTCACAATAAAAACATGTTTTTACTATTTATTTTCAATTTCCATCAACATCAGATTTTATATACTTTTTTAATTTATGCAATTTATTCAAACCAAAGTTTTGCTTAAAGAGCTATTGCAATCAGAGTCAACCTTCTGTCTGGTTTCCTGAAACATCATACTGATTTTTTCGATAGTTTTTTTAATATGAATGTTTGTACCTAAGGTTCTCTGGCTGATTTCTCTCTGCGGGTGCATGCAAGTGTAGATTTTAATATTTTCAGAAGTTTTATTTCACTAGAGATTTTTTTCTTCAAAATTGAAAGGAATTTGAGTGTTGCTTGGTTTGTGGGTTTGTTTAGATAGGCTATAGAGTATTATAGGTCTGTCCATACATCTGGTGGTAGAACAAAATGATTGCAGATTTCAGCAGTGTTCTTCATTAGTTACCCTCCCATATCTGAGTAAAACCTGAAGTGTCTGGCAGTTCTACTTGTGCTGTTTGCCTGGAATTAGTTTTAGGGCATTGCATCTATGTGATGCTGTCTGAATGTGTGAAGTCAATACAGAGTAGTCTGGTTTTACATCTATTTAACATAAATACAAATGACTACTTCAGGTGCATACTAAGGAGAAGTCAATGTTAGATAATTGGTCTCTTGGAAGAGGGCTTTATTGCACGAGACAATAGAAGGTTACACCTTGTCTCTGCCTTTCACCTTAATAGTCCAGGCTCAAGGGCCTTTTGTCACCATTCACAGTCAAGGCACTTTTAGTCAACACATTGTTGTCAACACATAGTCAACACAGTTTTAAGAGACAGATTATGCAATCTGATTTAGACATCTAATTAGGATTTAATGAATTGTGCCACAGAAATACCTATTTTTCTCCTTTGATTAGCTCAGATGACTATTTCAGGTATAGCTTGTAGTGCAGATTTTTTGCATTTCGTAGAGTGATATCTCCTGTTACCACTTCTATTTTTTCTTTTCTTTTTTTTTTTTTTTTCTCAATTCCTTCTAATTAAATTACTGCCTATGAAATGAGCTGGGCTTATTGTCTATCGAGTTTTACCTCTTTAAACTGAGTATGTTATACCACACTCCATACAGTCACAGGATTGTCTAAATTCTGTAATGGTGGTCTTTCTGCTCAGGAGGAGAATAATTAACTCTATTTCAGTTTTCAGTTTTCTTTCTTTTTTTTTCTTTTTTTTCTGGTGGAGGCAAACAACTAGCTCTAGCTGGGATATTGTGGATATTGTGTTCAGGTGATGGGGCTTCTATCCTATAGCATCAGTGCTAGAAAATACTCATTCTACATGGGCTGCATGAAACCTCAGACTACTCATCTAAGTACTGAAATGGGCTTGCTAAAGACAAAGTATTTGGTGTTCTATAGTAAACATTTTAGCCATCGCTTCTTCCATTCTCTGGGGGGAAATTCAAACAAAACTTGCTGTCTTTTTCTACTAAAAATCTAAAATGCAACTGTCGGGGTTTTTTTGGAAAATCTTGCCTATTTTTTCCTGATGGTCATTTTTCATAGAATCATGTTGAATTCTTTACTTATCTTTGAAATTACGAGTTTGGGCACTTTGTTTAGTAGGAGCATGATGGCTTCTAGAATGAATTTTATAGCAATGTTTGTAATGTTTAACTATTTCAGTGGACTTCCTAGCTTTAATTGCATGCAGTTTCTTTGCATACGTCAAAATATTGTAGTATCTTGGTAGTTTTTAGTTCTCCTCTAGTATACAATCTCATCTATTAAAAGTAACTTTATGGTTGCACAAGAAATGCAGTAGACATCTGTATTTTGTGATGGGAATTTCTTTTTTTAAAGTTTGCTCAGAAAGCACAGGGATTCCACTCTTTGGTGTATTTCTTGGCAACTTGCCATTCTTTCACATACATCAAATACATACAATATGTGTGCTTTTGTTATTACTTGGCTGCTTCAAGATTTCTGTCATTCAGATTCATTACATTCCTTGTGTTCTTGGAATTCCTTTTGTTGATTTCAGATACAGAAAAGCCTATGAGAAACGCTCTAGAAATTTGTTTTTGCACATTGCATGTCTTTTCATATGTGAACATCCACAAGTGTATATTTACATAGGCAGCTATCATGTACAATCTTAGTACAGATAATGAACTGCAGGGTTGTTAGTCATGCACTCTTCTCAACTGAACTTTACTAGTCTCCTTCTTTTATTACAAATCTCTGCTATTAACACTAACAGTAATATTATTTTCTCCATTTTTTTTTAAATTTGGTATGTCGATTCTTTCTCCAAATGCATTATGATTTGTGGGGCAGAAGAGAGAATGTTTGGTCCAAAATTAGTGACAATTTTAGTGTCTTGGCACTTACTGAAGCCAACAGTAGTGTCTCATGGTTTATCATGGTTTAAGAGTAGGTTCTAGCTGTCTAGTAGATCACATAAATGATTTAAGTCCTGCGATGTTAAGATGTAGATTTTCGAACTACAGTATTCATATTCATACAATAATATTTTAAAGTTATTTTGGTATTTCTAAGATAAAAAGTTAGCAGACTTCCTCAGAGGTATGTGATTTTAAAATTACCTTTAAAGAAGGAAACAAAAAGCTCTGTGGTGCATTGTAATACCTTTTTGAAGATTTCAAAGCTATCTTTTTTATATATAATTCACATTTCCTATATACATGGTGATGTGTTTTTGTCTAAAGGTCCTATTCTAGTTTTGTTTGGGAGAACTTGCATAAATCATGTACGGTTTCTCCATTTGTGAATAACGTGGCAACTCCAAACTCACAGCAATGAAACCACCATACTTTTCATCTCATGTACAGTATTTAACATACACACACGCTTATAGTGAGGTAGAGGATGATACTGAAAAACCTCTTCCCTCTGGGCTTGAGAAATGATCAAAAAGTAGAAGTCACTTCTTGTGCCTTGGGAAAAACAGATCAAGAAATTAAAACTCCAGTCATTACCAATAACCTTAAAATGTATTTTAATGTGCTGCAGCTTCAGTTACCCTCAGCTGAAGCTTCTCTATTTTAGCTTACAGGGTCTTGTGACCTCAGCCCATAGCAGAGTTTCAACAGTAATAGCGACAGCCATCTTGGATAAATGTAAGTGAATTTTTTCCTCATTTCTATAGTTTCTGTCCCTCACAAACACTTTTGGAGTTTTGTTTCTCACTCAGGATGTAGACAGTATTCCTGACAACACTTCTGCTGTGTGCCAAGTAGCATGATTGACACAGAGTACAAGTAAAGCAGCTAAGTGGGATTTCTTGCCTTTTAAATGTCACAGTATCAGACTCATCCTGAGCTTTTGAAATGCCAGTATGATGGCCATGCAAACTTTATTTTACCTGCAGCTAGCTTGATGGTAGTTTTCATTATCAGTCAGGATTAATCTGCAAAAGGTGAAGCAGTACAAAAAGATTTTGGCCATATAATCTTGTTTTAGTTAATGCTAAGGATGAAATCTAGGAAAACTCAGAAAATATTTTTCCAAGGAAAAGTTTGCCTTCTTCAATCAGCTTTATCATTTCAGTTCTGCTTCATGTCAGATTGTGGTAATCAATTTCCAAATTTAGCTCTGCATTCACTAACTTGTATAAATCTGGGGCTGGAGCTGGAGCTGAAAAAGGCTGCACATTATATATACTGCCGGTATAATAACTTCCAGAAGTATAAACTAAGGGATTAAGAACCTCTGCCCACTATTGGTTTCTGAAGAATACCAAATACAGTGGTCTTTTTCTTTTTTCAATAATTATCATGTTGTAATGGTGAGATATACAGTGGAAAATAGAGTTACTCGTTCAGAAAATCCTGCCCTGTATGCTGATAGCCTGAAGGAGCTGGCATTTGGTAGAAACTTACAAAAGATATCTGGACTTAGATATTCCATATTTAGTCCTGAGTTGGCCTTTGTCTGAATTCACCATTTCTGAATAAAGTAACATCCTTGGTCTGTTAAATCACCATGCCAACCCTCCATCATCTGTTTGTTCATACACCTAAACATACATGTAACATCATACCTAGAATTCCTAGGCTTTATTTACATGTAAACAGTTGCATTGTAGCCCTGTAGGTACAATAGTACCTTCTTAATGACCTCGGCTAGCTAAAAACATGATTGTTCAAACAGAGCCTGTTCTCCTCCTGTAGTTTCATAGGATCTGTTCATGAACTGTATGAAATGAAAGGCAGCACCTATGGAGCAGTTAAGTCTAAAACCAGCAAAAGTGGAACTTCCTCCATGCGTCTTACAGACATGTCATGCAAAGATGATACTGGACTGTCTTGGTGTTTTACCTGCAAACCTGTAGTCAGCTTAAAAAGTCATTAGAATTCAGATCTTCTAGCAAATATGTCTTTATGTTAATATCTCCATAATAAAAGTGAGACTAAATCATATATAGCAGACTCTGGAAGCTGTGAGAGTAGAAGTACTTGTACTGAAACCAGTTTGTTATCTTGAGTTCTTGAATTGTCTCAAACTTCAGTGTGCCATGTAGGTGGGAGTGGGCACTGTTATCAGCTGCACACAGAAATCAAGTAGTAAAAGAAATGTCATGCCTAGAATATATTCTTTTTGACTAAAACTGTATGAATGAAAAAAAGGTGTAAAAAATGTTGGCTTGGCTACCAGTGACTAAGGAAGAATGTACTGAATCATGAAGAATAATTCCTAAAGTTTCTTTGAGGAAAGAGTTTAGTTGAAATCTATGCAAACCTGGAGGTCCAATGTCCTCAAAGGTAAAGTTGTTTTGTAATAATTACCATAAATATTAATTTAATTTCAAAAGAAGTGAAGGTGTTCTTACATTTGTCATTGCAAAGCTGAGTTAATGAAAGAACTTTACAACCACTGTCAATAGGAAGTATGTACAAATTTTGAATGTCTTTGAATATAAAATAAAAGCTCAGTTTGTGAGGAATTTCACAAAATCAGCATTCTAATGATAGCAGTTTCAAATTCAGTCTTATCTACCTGCTTATCAAATACCAATTAATTTGCTGGAGACATGTATGCCAGCATAAATTCATTGCCTCTACAAGCTCAGTCCTGTATTTGTTATCTTTTTGACACTGTAGTTTATGTGACACCTCTGTCCCATTAAGTGATGTGATCCTTACATACAAGAATGATCCCCTGCTTTGATAACTGTCTCAGTCTTGTAACAACATCAAGATTATTGAATTAATAGAATGATAATGTGATTCCATAGATCTTGTTAAAACCGTATTCCCTTGATATTGGATAGTTAGAGTGTGGTTTATTTCCTATTTTTATTATTTATGTAGCTCTTCCCATTCTCTTTGAATAGGGGAGACAGATAAAATTTAAAAGAATGTGTTTATATATTTCAAACTTTGGGATTTTTTTACTAGAATATGTAGCATGTTTGGCATTTGGTGTGTATATAAATAATATGTAAAATATGCATATATAAATAAAATGTATTTTTAACTGCCATATTGGGGCTTAGATATACCTCATCATTTAACACTTCAGTATGTTATGTGAAGACTTTAAAATACAGTATAAAGGATTTTGTGAAAATCATGTTACAGAAGGTGTGGTGGAGCATACTGGGAAGTTACACAATATACAAAGCTTGCTATAAAGTGGTTTAAGATATTAAAAAGCCAGATGCTCACAAATCCAGCCTGCTAATCCTTTTGGCCAAGTAGATATAACATTATGTACTTCCTTCGTGATACTAACTTCTAGGAATTTCAGTTTCTTTTCTGTGTTACCCTATCATGCTTCCAAAAGCGTACCCTAGCACATGAGGCATTTGTGTTGCATGGTAAAAAATCTGAGGACTTTGTAGAGATACTGAAGTAACAAGCCACGGTGCTGCCATTATAAATATTTTATTATTCTTGTGGTCCTTCATAATTGTCTTTACATCCTCAATGCATAAAAGACAAAGAAATGTTAGACATTAATGAACTAAATCCATTCCCACAGTATATGTTACTGCATATATAGATTTTATTCGATGTAAAATCTCCTTCCTTTTAATGTTCCATGGACACTGAAGTCTAGATGGTTGGACTGAGTTGAGGGTTGTGCAGATTTTTTTCCAAAGATCTGTGCACTCACTTCTCCCACCAGATTCATTTCCAGAAACCACACTGCAAAGCACCCACTGTTCTGTTACCTGCAAAGCAGTGGGGAGAATATAACTGAGAAATGTTAATTTCTCAGTGCCTTTGCATCCTAAATTGGAAGATTGGGTTTGACGTTATGCAACAATTGACACTGCGGTTTTCTTTAAAACTCATTCATTTAAGAAATTGCTTTAGGACATCTTACACTGGGCAAAATTTAGCAAGAGTGTGTCTTTTACCACTTTAATGAATTTGCCATTCAGAAACTCCCAGTAATGACTGGGTCATCACTACTGACTAGAAACAGATAGAGAGACAGATAGATGTGTATATACATTTTTTAAAAGCTCCTAAAGCTTTTCTCCTTCCCAAAGAAAAACAGTTAGCTTAAACCTTTTCAGCAACTCTATAAACAAGAAGATGCCAACAGCATGTCCTCTCTTCTATTATCTGAGTGCACTGTCTGTGTAAATCCTGCTCTAATTTCTTTGTGTTTGTTGCTACCGTTTGATATTTATATAGGGTTCATAAAGTTTGTAGAGAAAATAAAGATAACTAACTTTATCATAATCCTTAAATGGTTTTTCAGTTGAGCCAACCATTCACATTTCTACTCTTCCTCTCTTTAAATATTTCTTCTAGCCATTGTTGTCTTGAAATGGAGTATGAATGCCCATAACGTAGAAAACTCTTCAGAGAATATGAGCCTGAGGTTTCTTTACCACATTGATAAAATTATATTTTTATCCTCAGGAGGGTTTGCCATGGCTGGGAATAGTAACTATTCCACTGAAAGAAGCAAAAGTGTAGTAAAAATTCTGAAATTTCTTATCAGTAGTAATAAAATGTATCCACTATTGAATATTTCATTACAGCTTCATTAAGTACTCCATTTATAACATCTTTTATTGTCACTTTTCAGTACTAAAATGCTCTGAATTTTGTTACATTAATTTTGTATCAAAAAGTATGATTTTGAAGAAATTGAAACATTCTTACATTTTAAAAAAAACATTGTTAGTACTAGTTTTTCAAGGCTGTATAATGTCAAAGTCAGCTTCACCTCAAAGCAAAACTTTTGGTTTTGAATTTCCTTCACTACTATTCTTATAAGAACACATTGTAGAAATTTTAAGTGAAAAAACAAAAGTTGAATTGCTCATAAGCAATATTTGTAACCCTTCAGATTTGCTTGTGAATTGCAGAAGTTGCTTTTCATGCTGTTGGCCAATGCTCATGTTTTATGTTTCAGAACTGGATTTTCTGCCTATTTGGGCAACAGCAAAACTTTGTTATAGGACCTGCAAACCTTAGTTATATTTAACTCTTGGTTTATGAAACACTAGTTTTGAATGTCCTTGCACTTCTGGATGGAAAATATTTTTTTCAGTTATCACTTTTAATTTAAAGTAAGTGTCTTGCAGACTTGAAGAGCTGTGGAAGCTCTGGTAAAATACAGAAGGTGGTACCCGATCTTTCATTAGGAGTGCTATAAACACTGTATATAAGTGAACTGTATTAATGTCTTTTACCAAAAGGAAAATATTCTGAGTCATGCAGCATTTAAATTAATATGTCTGGGTTTTGCTAAGCCCAGCTCTTCAAACAGCCCTCAGTCCTGAGGGCAGTTCTAGGGGCAATTGTTGTTCTTGTCAAACTTGAGGGCAAAGCTGGTGCTGAGTTTATATCACTGATGATTTCAGGAGTGGGTTGGGTGTTCAGGTAAAAATGTGTATTTTCTTACGTGTGTAAGATACAGTGTAAGTAAATACTGGTTAAGTTTTAACTAATATGGCAAGAAGTAAGAGAGTAGTAGTGGAAAGTGATGTTTCTGCCATTCCATTCCAAAATATGTATTTTTTCAGTAAATGACATTATTTTTTCCATCATTAATTGCGTCTTTGAAAAACATTTACAGATTTTTATATTGTATGTACATGTATACAGACAATAATTGGCTTTAATTGATGCAGAGGAGATTTCTGTTAAATGTTGGATAATTTTAGGAAATAAACACAGTAAGAAAGCTGGAATAGGAGGTGTTGTGGAATTCCTCTTTCTTAAATTTTTCTTAAATGTTTTAGAGAAATGTCTGTCAGAAACAAACCCATTTATTCTGCTTTTGAAGAGAAAGATGGAGTAGTTCACTTGCCAAAGTGTCTTTTTTGTTCTGCAATTTGCATAACAATTTTTATCAATAAATACTTTTACTTCAGTTTATTTCTTTTAAATAAAATTCAAATTAGATTGCTATTCAGTGCTTACAACAATTATGCCTGTATGTATATTTAATGAACATCAGTTTGTGAGGTTTTGCTGTGAGTGATCCAAATAGTGTAACAAAGAAGTTATATCTATTTTTCTTAGAATAAGTGTCTTCCATTAAGATAGTCTCTGAGTAGTTTCTAAAACTAAAAAAAATTGAGAGTTAAATTGCAGTTTGTACAGAAAATATTTTTAACAGAGGTCTGTGTCTCAAATGTTGCAAAAGGTTCTGTACTTATTTCAAATTTACACAATGATGTAAGTATTACTGAATTTTCATAGGTTCAAAGCTTTGTTATTAATTGATTTTGTGTCCAGAGAGACAAATAAAAATAAATTCTTCCAAATCTATAATTTTCAGGGATGCTGTGTTCAGAGAGCTTCAGAAAGTACTGCTTTGTTAAATGCTAGGCACTTTCATGAAAAAAGTTTTGAAAATATTTAAAAGAAGTAAGGACTTAAAAGCTTATAGCTCTCAAAACAACACCGAGATGTTTCCGCCTGCTTCTCAATCTTGGGGCACTGTTTGCTCTCTGAGTTACAGGGAGTAAGGGAGTAGAATTCCTCCCCTGTCAGCCTGAAAGCAGGGAGAAGAACCAGCTGTCAGGCTGCTCCTGAAGCTGATGGAGTTGCTGGCACTTGCCAGCCCAATGCTGAGCCACAGTGGAGCAGTTGAGAGAAAAGACTGATTTTTTTGGAGCCTGCTGGTTAGCCATCAGTCCTTATCAGTGAGCCCCTTCAGTGCAGGTCCCAGCAGTGGTTTCAGGCCCTGTCCAGGTTCTCCTCTTCCACTGGGAAAAGGGGACGTGGGACATGGCCCTGGCCATCGCAGCCTTTAAATGAAATGCAGTATTCTGTCTTTTATGTCTTTTCAAAGGAGTCAACATTTTCAGTGTAAGAAGTGTCAAAATATTTTCTTCTTTCTTATTTGCTTGTCAGAATTGCTTTTTTTTTTTTTTTTTCCCTATCAATATGCAATTTTATGTGGTTTACATTAATTCAGACTTAGGGTGTTGTTTCATACAGTGCTTGATTTGGTATGTGCTGCTACTATTTTTGACTGAAAGGATGGTGAATTCAAAACGTTGTCCCTTGTAGGCCTATTAAAGCTCTTCAGTTCCCTATAAATGTTGCATCATAAGAACTTTAAAAATATGCATTCTGTTTAGTAGTCCTGAATGTGCTGTATATGTTTTTTTTCTGACAGGCAGAGTCCAATATCTAGTAAATCATGGTTCTAAACTTTTTTTTAAAAGATAAATAATACTTTTATAAACACATAGTGAAATCCTTAACAAAAATGAATTAAGAAATATAAAAAAAAATTAAGGTAGGTTAATGTAGATATGTTCAAACAGTGAAATAATCAAACTATTATCAGTATACAAGACTGAAGAAAATATGTTGCTAGGTGCTGCACCATTTTTATGATTCCTCTTGAGAATGACTTAGCTTAAATGAAGGTTCTCTGCCAGTTTTATTTAAAGATCCATACTTAAAAATGACTAATTTTATAGCATGTATTTTCTGTTTATGTGCCTGTCAGTTTTAAACAGCCTTTTATATGCAAATGCACGATGACAGCTCTATATTCTGTGTCATTTCATCACTAGAGTTTTTCATGCTATTGGAATAATCCCTTAACAGATATTTATAGAGTTTTTACTGTTATTTTGACAAATCAGACATTGTTATAAAGTGATAAAAGAAAGTATTTCTAATGCTTTTTGCATTAGAAGTTCTAAACTTTTCTAAAAACATTATGTATGTTTCCTAGTTCTATTTTAGTAAACCTTTTACAGAAATTGTGTCTTTCTAGTTCCAATTTCTATGCTATGAAAAATCTGTTCTTGGAAGTTGTTTCTAAACAGGTGTATCAGTAAAGATCTATCTTTATTGCTCCTTCAGTCATTTCACTGTATGTGACTATAGCCAGCTGTGTGTTCCATTAAGTCATGAATATCATATACTTTTCCAGTGCTAGATGTGGCTCCCCTTAGAGACAGATCATTTGCCTGTAATTATTAAAGCAAACAAACTCTGGTTAATTATCGGTAGTATTTGTAGTTTGCAAAACTTATTGCCTTTTCATGGGTGATATGCATATTCAAGGTAACAGGTGTGGAGGATTTCAGCTGTATTGTCCATTTCAGTGCATGCCCAAGCAGTGGCTGAAACATAGAGTGGTTTGGGTTTGAAGGAACCTTAAAGATCATCTGGTTCCAGCCACCCTGCCATGGGCAAGGACACCTTCCATTAGACCAGGTTGCTCAAAGCCTCTTCCAATCCAACCTTTAACACTTCCAAGGCTGGGGCATCCACAACCTCTCTGGACAGCCTGTTCCAGTGCCTCACCACCTCACAGTAGAGAGTTTCTTCCTAGATCTAAATCTCCCATCTTTCAGTTTAAAGATATCTTATCTTTAAGATATCTACGGGGTAGAGAGCACTATAATTTCTAAAGAAACCTGTAAATTCACATCATCCCTAGGTAGCACTTCATATTTTGGCACCAAACCTGCAGACTACAAACAAATTGAAAAAACAAAATAAAGTATTTTCATAGTCTTGAAAAAACCCCAAAATATTGGCAGGTGACATAGAAAGTCAGTGAAAGGACAGAGACACTCACCTGTGTCTAATGAAGGAGGTGACATTTCAGTAAATGGAAAGTACTTAAATATATGCTGTGCGTTGGCAGTCTCCCAAGACTGCTGATGGAAGTGTTTCTGGGGAAAGGAGCAGCGTATTGAAGAAACTGCTGCTTTGAGCTGTGTTGTGAGAGTGGGGCTGGGAACTGGCTAAATGCCTGGTGGGAGGCACCAGGATAGCAGAAACTTTCAAACAATACCAACTGCTGAAGCCATGGGCAGCTCTCAGGTCTCTCCTTCACAGATGTTGTGAAATTATATTTACCTCAGTTTATCTGCAGGGCTTTTTTATTATTTTCTGGATGTCTCTGTGTTATTGGAATTAGTAGTGTAAATTTTCTGTTGCTTGAGAGCAGCACAAGATGCACAGGACAGTTTTTCTGCCGCTATCACCCAGGAACCCTGTGGCTTTTCAAATGAACTGTCAAAAAGTCCAAATTCACCTTGCCTGACCTAGAGCATTTAACTTGTGGTACTCTTGTTAGAAGCAAAATCAGTCTAACCTGTGTCTGTGGTAGAAAACAGAGACAGGCTTAGACAATGCTGGTTTTACAAGGATGGGACTAGTCAATGGATTTTCACATTGTCTTCTGTTGCCTTTAGGAAGTGCCCAGGGCAAGCAGACATATCAGTAAGATGCTTAAAATGTTATCATACAAAACTGGCCCAAGTCACTGGTACATACTGAAATTAAATTTTTAATGTTAATATTCTAATGAGGTACTTTTCAGGCTCACATGTCTAACAGATTCCTGATGTGATACCTGTGTGTATTCATCTGAGACAAAGAGAGGGAGCTTTTGCCACGATAAACTCATCTGTTACAGTTCATGTTTTCCACTGGATCTCATTTCTGTCCTTCAGTACTTTTGATCTCCGTAACCATTTGTCTCTATTAGATGACACTTAGGAAATTTCCTAATTAAAGTCAACCGAAATATTGATATTTTATTCTGTTATTCACTTTTTATATTAATTATTTCTGAAAAGACTAAAAGGTACTCATGCTAATAACCATGTCTTTGCACACCAGGGCAAATCTGACCACAGTCCTGAAACACTGCATTTGGTATACAAATAGGTGTGTTTGTATGATGAAACAGCAAGACAGGTAGCAAAACAAAATCAGGCATCCAAAAATGTCTACTCTGTATATGCATATGGTTGTACTTTCAATAGAACGGGAAAATTTAAAACCCTCTTATTCATATAACATATCACAAGACCATGAAATGCTGCAGTGGTTTCTAGCTGGCTAGAACATTAAAGCAAGTTACTTTCATGTGCCACTGCAAATGCCTGTGCCTATGCAAAGCACATTTTGCTGCAAGGAAATGAGTAGTAGATGGTTATGTGTATCCCAGTACTTGTGTATACAGACATCAGAACTGCGATCCTTGCCAATTTTGAGATTTTTCAACTTGAGTAATTTAAACTGGGGTGGCTTCCAGGTACTTTTATACTTTCCTGAACCTGGTTAGCATAGGAAGCATGAGGCCTTTTGTAGAGACTTTGGGTGCACTCCATCTCTTAGCAGGAGTAATTATTTTAAAATGTTTGTTTCAGCCAGAAAACAGTTAGGACATTTTGACTTCATTAAACATATTGGTAGAATCAGAGCTGTTGTATGACTGCTGTTTATCAGATAAAAACTAAGAATTATGTTAGTTCTCCACTGGCTCTCCTTCTAGTGTATGTTCATATGGATGTCTTCTCTCCATATTTTCTCCAAACCTTTTGAGAGCATTTTTGTGAAATACCTCCATATAATGAAAAAAAACCCCAAAACCTAACCAACAAACAAAAACACACCAAACCCCATATCCTACACCAAATATTATACATTGGGTAATTTATTTTCCTTCTAAAAAATCTTGTACGTGCTTTTTACTGGGACTGTTTCTTACAGAAGTGTGAAGTGCATATATTAATTCACTAAAGATTTGTTAATCTATTTTCCTCATATCAAAAAAACATGTCATTATACACTCGAAAGACATATAAACAATAACTACTGAAAAATTATTCTAAACTGCACTGCACTGTTTTAAGAGTTTTAATTAATGAAAGCTCTTTTCAAATTGCTATAGAAAGGTCACATATAGAAAAGTTCACGTAAATGTGAAAAAATACCCAGCAGTTCCTGGCCTGATGAGTGTTTTCTTGCCCTAGTTCTGACATCTCTTGACAGTGATGGTCACTGTTTCTGTTGTCTTGTGCTGTTCTAATCTGTGGCTGTCCAGTGGTGAACACTAATAGTAATAGAAATGAGTCAGTGACTGCATCATCTCCTTACTCTTTTTATAGCCAGCTTTACCCATTCACTGTCTCACAGTACACAAAATTAATTTTCTTGTAGAGAAGAGCTCAAAAGCAGCTTGCTTCATCTTCTCCAAGAAGCAGATGGTTGGGTTACAGACCTGCCTTCCATGATTGCTGGTATGGCCCCCTTTTATCACAAACTGATCAAAAGAGCCTAAAAATGAACAGATAACGGATTTTATTCAACCACCAGACAGGGAAATAGGTGAATTGGATTAATCTCAACACTTCTTGAAAGCCTGAGAATTGTCCACATGTCAGGTGCTCTTTGGGCCAAATGATAGTTTTTATTGCTTAAATTTGACTGAGTTCCATCCATTTTACCCAGAGGTAGGAGCAACTAACACCAGTTAATCCCCATGCATTCCTGGTGAATGTACATAAAGCTACAGAGTACTTGTCAGCCTTGACAGGGTAAATGGAGAACTGTCCTATTAAAGGATACTTTGGCTGAGATCAAAAAATGTTTCTTTTATCTCTGTCTCAATAACATCCATAAGATATGCTACTGATATGCCTGGATATTCTATTTTCAATCTCCTGCACCTGCAGCAGAAGTGCCTTTGCTATGGCTGCCAAGATCCAAAGGAGAAGGGGCAGGATTTGGAATGGAAATTTTGGATATGTTGTGCGGGTCTTGGGCAAGGTGGCAGTGATACCCAAACCATTGTGATCCAGGTAGTCTTAACCATTCTATCTGAAAGAGCACTTAACTGGGGTTTTTACATCTTGTGTGCAAGGGTTACAAGAAAGAATAGCTCCCTAACCCACATGCTGGCCACAGTTTATGCATAGAGTATGTTTATGTGATCTGGAGATAAAAATTTTTGTCTGCCATTTGGACCCATATAAAGTTATCTTTATTTTATGTTGGTGATAGCTATATGTTGCTTGAAAAATGGGGATGGGGGAGGGGAGGGAAAGGAGTAAATCATGTTTTCAACTGTTCATTTTTAATAAATATTTCTTAATATCTAATTGATCCCAAGATTAGGCACAGAACATAGGCTAGCTATTGTGCACATTTAGGCGTATAGCAATGTAGACAGAGCTTACATGGTCATACACAGCAGCTGGAGAAAGCCCTGGCTCCTCCCATTGATGGGGAGCCAGGTTTTCTGAGCAACATACAAGTGAAAATTGCACTGCCTTTTCCATAATTTTAAACTCAGGGAAAAGGTTCAGAAGACTAAGCCATAAGAGTGCCTCACTGCACAGAAAAGCATCAAACTACATAGATGTGAATGTCTGGTAATTACACGTATATCCTTCAGCTGGACTGTGGCTTGGGGATTGGGTGGCTTTGAAAATCATAGTGCATAGATGCTGATCATGTATGTTCTAATAGTAGCAATCTCTGTATTTTTAAAAGAGACCCTTATTCATTCTCCCATTTTTGCACCGGGTACAATTCTTCATTTTAGTTCCCTTGCTGGTTGCTGAAAAGACAGGAACACATTTCAAGTCAATATTTCAAATATTCAAGATGTAGTTGAGCTGAATTATTGTCTGATTGTGTCTGGGTTTCTGTTTACTATTTGAAGACTTTTTTGGGGGAAGTGGGGTTGCCACCATTTTGTATCTACAAGTTTCACACTCTGGAACTTCAAGCTGGAAAATGGCAAAAGAGTTGTGGTGAGCTGGGAAAGATACTTACCTTGGCTAGTCTCTACTTCCCCTTAAAGCAGAAACTCTTAGAGGGGATTGGAACAATTATCCACTTAGTGAAGATCTAGAAATACAGATGAGAGCCTTCAGCCTGTGCACATTTTACAGCACAAACAAAATGCAAATGCAGAAAATTTTAAGGACATGGTAATTGAGTTTATTGGGATGGCGTTTGATTCAGGCATGTAGGGAAGAAGTATTTAAATTTGTTTGGATGGATTTTGTTGGAAAATTAAAGTATCAAATTAAATTGCTTTAAAATACAATGTGCTACTGGAATTTTTTTAAACTAGTAGAAAACAAGGTCACCCAAGGTCAGCAGTTTGCTGAAATTTTCTAAGGCTGTCTTGTACCCACAGACAATTGAAACATAGCAACAGTAAAATAATCCCATCATGAGAACAGTATACTGATTTTTTTCAAATTGTTATGTAAGATTAATAAAACATTTTAATTTCTACCTTTTGATGTATATAAGGACCATCTGTAGGTGTTGAAGTTCTGGTTTGAAAGCATACAAGACATTCCATTTTCAGAATAGTTTCAGTGGCTCCAAGTGGCTACACCTGGCTGGTTCTTTTCTTCTTCACTTCTGTGGGGTTCACTCATGCACTGCTGTTTTGTTCTGCACTCTAAAGGAAAGGAAGTCTTCTCATCACCAAATGTTGTAACATGCCCACATCGGGAGGTTCCTTGTGTGATTCATGGAGAGAAAGCTCTCACACAGAACAATTCCAAATTCAGAACAGAGCTCAATTTATTCATTCTGAATTGCCATCTAAAAGAGCTTCTCTCTCTCTTAACTGTATAAATACTATATAGACACTCCTCCTAATTTGTACTGTTAAAGTTACGGGCTGTGGTTTGCCTGGCTACAAGCAGTCTGCATACTTGCTGGCATAGTCTTCTGAGAGGGAAACGGTGCAGATGGATTGGGGGTTCCTGAAACACAAATAGTACAATACTTTTAGAAAACTAATTTGGTTGATAAGCCATATAGTCCTTGGGCTTTCTGTAGGTCTTGTAGTTAATTGTGATGGTAATTTTTCACGTGTATTGTAGCTCATTAGAAACTGGACTGAAACTTGAAGTATTACTGGCCTTCGAATAGTTTCAGACATCAGGTGGGTGTCATTGACCTTAGGCAAACAGGTATTGTTGCCCTAGAACTTCATACCCCATTACTCACATTTCAAGTCCATAAAACTTTACGTAATGTTTGTTCTTGAAACACTTTTAATCTGGGAGACAAGTTAAAATTTCTGGTTTAATTCTTGTTACTGTAGCATTTGAAATGCATGCATCAACGAAGAGCTGAAGTAGACATTGTACTGTACACATGAATCAACTGTTACCTTTCAAACCTTACCTTTCATACATGTTTGTATGGCAGAGGGAAAAAGGCAAATTGTTTTCAACACAACATGGAGGGGTGTCAGTAGCCTTTGACTTTTTTGCTCCTCAAGTTTATAGGTTTCTGTGTTTGAAACTTTCAGCATTTGTGTGTCTGTTCATTACTGCTTCTCTGTGGAAAAAGTGGGATACCTTGGGCAAGTTCACTTCTTCCCAAGGATTCTCACTGCCTCTAAGACTTGAAAGTGCAATTTGCTGTAAAGCACTAGGTAACAACATAGAATTTGAAATCCATTACTCTGTACTGATAAGGTTTATCCTGAAGAACCTTTATGTACACTGACCATGGCTTGGAAAATGATATCACAAAATCAGAATGTTTTTTTTTACATTCAGCTATAGTATTATATTCAGTGTAGCAAGAAATGGTTTTGCATGACAGTACACATGTAAATGTCAATGCATATGTCATTTACAGTTATCTGGGTGTTCTGTGAGATTCACAGTGATCGTGCTGGAGAAAACTGTCTCTGTTACACTAAATAAAATGTGTTTAGTAAAAATTGCTAGCAATTTTTTTTCTAGACAGATAATGACATGGTAAGAATACAAAACAAAACTACCAGAAACAAACCATTTCTCAAGCAGTAATATCTATGGGACAAGTGATCTAAATTGGTGGAACAGGGAGAGTTCATCACTGCACTGCAAAAGGACTTGCAATATAACCTAAAGGCAAGTGAAATACTGATTCCATGCTTTGAAATAACAGCAACAAATTTACCTACAGACAGAAGATGCATGGAAGCAATAAACGAATTATACAAGTCTTACACACGCAATCTGATTATTCTGACCAAAGTGTTAATTGGATCCTAACTGCCAGATCTGATATCTGTAGTCTTGTAGTGGGAACCTTTCAAAGTGATGAACTGTAATTCACTGAGCTGCTTGAAGCACTTGTAATTTACTGCATGTCATGCTATGAAGAGCCTGACCTAATGGACTTTACATTACCTGTAATGCTGGAAACCTTTCAATGAAACTAGTTGGTAAAAAATAATAGTGGAGGTCTATTCAGAAAGAGGGAACAAAACTACATTTTAAACACTGTTTTATATCCATATAAAAAGTTGGTCATTAAACAAAAGATGAGCAACTCAAGTCAAATATTTGAACTGGAATATTTCTCAGTGGTGAGGTGTCTGGTAAATTTTAAATTAAGTAGAAGTGATTAATATGAAAAGAGAACCTGAGATAGTTCTAAATGGTGTGGAATATGTTGTGCTTCAGATGGTCATGCATGAAATTCCCTTTCCTGAATATAATACATTATAAAATGTGGTTTGAGATAACCATTGTTCCCTACTGCATCTTAAATCAATATTCAGAAATACTGAGCGAACATTTATCTATAAAAATACATTGCAGTTACTGAATGCTAAATAGAGTCCAAATTTAGCTGCCCCATGCAGGAGGATGATATCTGGTGGAAAGTAAAGAGTTTCTTTTCCCATAGATCATGTTGGAAGACAGCCATAATAAGATAGTTACAGTCTGAAACCATTGAAACAAAAGCAGTGCTATGAAAGAGGTCACATTTGGGCAAATTCTTATTCTGGTAATGGGTTTGGGGAGCAAAGGAAGGTTATTTAGGCTCTTTGGAGTATTTCTGCCCCATCCTCACCCAGTGATGCTCTTTAAAGGGTGCTAGAAAACTCCAGGTAGTTACCACCTTGCCCTGCAAAGGGTTGGGCTTTCTCCTGTGCTCCTGGAAGGCAGCACTGCCCCTAGGCAGCTCCTCTCTGCTGCTCTGCTTCCCCAGATATTCTGCTGCAGGGGTTAGTAGGGACCTAAAACTTAGGAACAAATTCCCTGCTACAGTACATCAGAGAAGATGCGCCTAAGTGTATCTGATACCTGCCCATCTCAGCATAAAAAGCTAACCTTATGTTTCTATGTCCCTGATGTATATAATCAATGTGTGCCAAAAATTATTCCACAGTACAATAAAACTTGGAAAAGATACTTGAAGTAGAAATGTATCTTTTATTAATACCAAGCCTACATAATTTTGAAGAAACATTTCCCGAGATGCTACATTTTAGTAAAAGCATGAAGAATTTTGTTAAAAAAAATTGGGGAAGGTTATTGCTTGGTTTTGATGCATTTAGCCTTTACATTTTTAATTTTGTAAAAATTCTTATTGTTGAAGGTCTGTGACCTGAAATATTTGTAACACTGGGTTTGGTGTTGCAGGTATTTATTTGAACTGTTCAATAATGCAGCTGTCTTACATAAATGTGCCCAATACGGGATTGTATGATAAGGAGCACTCAGGGTTTCTCTCTACACTTATTTTTTATTTTTTTCTCTGAGCCCAAATAATGACTTCCACAGAGTGTGAGTGTGTTGTTTGGAATATTGCAGTTCTGTGGCCATGGTGCTTTCTCTTGGTGTTGTTTATCCTAATAGTGCTGCATGTTAAACAGCATACAAGCTGGCAGACCTGAACAAATCTTTGATCTGTACTTATTAGCTAGGGTATTCACACAAAGTAATTGCTAAGCCTTTGGTACAAAGCTCTCAGTAAATCTACCTCAGTTTTCCCTTTTCTTCCTGCCTGCTTCCATTGAAGTTGACCTCTGTCAGTTAGAGAGCCTCATCAGCGACTCCAAGTGCAGTGAGAGCATCTTAATGATCTGAAATTCTTCTGAGAAGTTGGTGATGTTTTCTCATCAGGATCCAATTTAGAGCGCTTTGTTCCATTCTTGAACTTTGGAGCCAAAGAAAAGCAAGTCAGTTTGTAGCCTTCTCCATGGTGAGCTAGAAAGCCAAAGTAGTGTACACTCCTGCAGGAGATTTTTGAAGGGTATAACTCTTTTTCAAGAAGCACTTAAAAATAACTAGTGACTAGCATGTTCTTCAGTGATGCATGTCTTCTCTGTGGGGCCCCAAAACACTGTGCATTTCGTTAGGCAGGAAGAATATTTAAAGTCCTTAAGATATAATTAGTTACATTAAGGCAAGCCAAATATTTTATAGTTTAGCAGTGATATGACTGACTGAAATAATCAGTATGTCCAATGAATATAGTAAATGTTGGGGATAGGTGCTTTTTTATACATTTGTGCTTCAGTAGATTCAGTGTTAGTAATTGTAATATTTCAATAGTAGAGTTCAATGTGAAGCGCAAAGAGCTGAAAGACTGTAATAGCTGAGGTGCTGCTGTTCATTTTATGTGCAGATGTTTATGGTGAGACTGTTTCATAAATGCTTATTACCGTTAGCCCTTCTAAGTGTAATTTTCAGAAGAAAAAAATTCTGCAATTCAACCACCATTCCTCTCTATTCACCACACTTGTCAATCAGCTAGTTGCTGTATCTACAGGAATGGAGGTGTTATATTCTTGCAATTATCATGTCATATACTTGAAAATGTAAATGAATGTGTGTGTAAAATTAAATTTATGGGTTGTCAGCGAAGAATAAGAACCAGGAGAGCAATTACTTCTCTGCTTTCATCTTTTGAGCTCTGATACATCAAGCAGAAAACCATGCAGCTAAATGTTGGAATTAGCATTGTGCAGGTCCTGGAATGAATGGGCTAGTGTCTTTTGCTGCCTTTTCTGGCTCTTTGTTTTGGAGAGCAGTGAAATTAAGATGATTATCATCCATCAATCTATGAGAGAGCCTATGAAAGCATGAAAGGAGCTTCCTTCTCATATTTATTTTTGCTTTCTTAGAGAGTTGTCTTTTATCAGGACAGCTCCCCTTTTGTTGAAATTAATATTATTTAGGCTAATTTTGTGAGCTCCATCAAAATCACAATTGTTCTGTTTTTGTATTTCTAGCATTAAAGGAATACTAAATTTTACATGTGTGTGTTTAATAAAAAAGTAAAAATATAAGTAGATCTGATTGTTGTTACAGGAGTAGAAAATTATTATCTTAACAATGTAAAACTGGACAGCATGCTTTATGCAGAATAGACCCAGGTCATATTATAATAAAAGTTGTTGCATTTAAAACATGCAATAGTAAGGGTATACCTGTGTTGTTTAAACTGTGTTGTTTAAGTGGAACAAAGCAAAATAATCAGTGAAACACCAGAAATATTCTGACTGTACACATGTATTGATTAAGATCTAGGTTGTACAACTTTCAATAAATTAAGCACTCCAACAGCAAGCCTGTATTGATTTTGACATTAGTCTGCTATTATCATCTGTTAAACATTAACATTTTATAGATAAAGTTTTGGAAAACATAAAGAATAAGGGTAAGATATTCAGTTACTTCTTTTCAATGATTTTAGAAGTCTAATGAACAATGGTGCAGATTTGTTTGAATATGAATGTGCAGTGGGATGGAGTTTGACCTTCAGCTGTGATTTCAGTTCATCAGGATTAGTCAAGCTAGGCGATCAAGACTGCTAATGCATAATGATTTATAAAATGAAAAATGTGTAGTGACCATGCAAATGTTTCAGCTAATCAAAGAGGGGAACTTTAGCTTTGAGAAGAAAGAAAAACAAGGGCATGTCAAGGCCTAAACCAAAGATGTATGTAAAATAATCTGAGCAGCTTGATTAGCCAGAGTGAGATTAGAAGTTGCATTATTGGCCTTTAAACATATGGTGTAGCATATTATATATCACCTATAATCTCTACTACAGCAGGAGTACGGACAGCTTGTTTTCCACTACCTGTAAATAGAAAATACTTTAATCTTTCCTAAAATGTTTACCTGTAATTGGAGAAGTGTCCGATAACAGAAAAAAGCTGTAAAGATAAAGTTCTGTAAACCAGGATTACACAACAAAGCACGCTCTGGTATATTAAATTAATTAAAATGTAGATAGATTAATAATAATAAATTAAATTCCACTGTAAACCGGGAAAACAGGAGTCCTGATACACAATGGATATATCTTTGTTACTTTGTTATTTTTCCTGTTGCATGCTTCCTAGTGTTTTTCTGTTGATAAACATTAGTACTTTGTATCAGAATGTGTATTTTCAGAAGCATGTAACCTTATCTAAACTGCATAAAACTCGGCAATATATATTGTCAGTGTATAGGGATCATTGTGTGTTCTTGTTCTCTTGTTATGAACAGCTTACAAATATCACTCAGTTTATTCTCAGCTCTTTTTAGTGCCATAGAACCAGGAAGATTCAAAAGGTTATTATTATGGTAAACACTCCACACGTATACCAAAGTAGGAAGAGAAGGAATGCAGTAGTTTCATCTTTTAAAAATAATTGTTTCCTGCTGAAAATCCCAATCCTGTACTGTGTGTGGTTTCACACCTACATTTATTTTTGAAAGGAGGATCCTACAGAAAGGTTCTCCATTAAATGTTTAATTACACATCTTTCAATAAGCCAGAGAGACTTGTCTTACTGAACAGTTCCATTCTCAGATCTGTCACTTAAAATATGATGTGAATTTGGATTAATTACTTAAAGGTGGTGACTTGTTTCCTCTGTCTGTAACAAAGAAGTAATTCCTACCTACCTTAAACTGGCTCTGAATATGACTAATATATGTGATTTTGTGACTCTCCTCAAAAGCACTGAAAACTAAGGGAAGGATTTGTTGTAATTTTCATTATCAATACCTGACTTTCAAAATAAAAGGGACTTGGAATAAAAATAGTGTCTTCTCTAGTTGTACTTGATGAGATTGGTCAACACTTCTTGAAAATATGTGTACAGTTTTTCAAGGCTTCTGAAAAATGCAAAAGCTTATTACAGGTGCGAGCTACCTATCCATTTTTGCCATTAAGAATATGATTTTTATAGGTAACACGTGAAAATATAAATTTATATGATTCCTGTTATCAATTAGTTCATAGGAACAATAGATGAGTGTTTACCTGGAAAGCTTTTATGCAGCTGAAGATGAATTTTTAATATGCAACAAAAGAGTGGTGTTAAATTAGAGCCTTAGTCATTGCTATTTCTCTATTAAATTGAGCTGGGATAAATCCAGATTTTTTATTCTTCAAAGAAGTTCTGTCTTCATTTTTGCGGCCATGTTCATCTATCTAATTTCAAATATGAATACTTTCATTCTGAGTCTTAGCTTCTGTTTAATTTGTACATTCACCAGCAGTAATAAAGCAATTTACTATTGTTCTTGCCTGAAATAGCACTTACATGTGTTAAAAATGGTTTGTTTACCTATCTTTAATTTTATTTAGCAGGATTTATAAAATAATCCAAAGAAATGAGGAACAGCCTGCAACAAAAAAATTAGAAACTTCAAAATATCCATGGATATCCATCTGGGTCCATCACGGGGCCAACAGATTTGTGTGCTCTTCCGAGACTGCCCCACTCATTGTGTTTTGTAGGATTGCATACCCAGTCATCTTCATGGCAATGTTAGGAGTTCAATTTCTTTGAGGATGCCGTGTGACAAATAGGTTAAAGCTATAAATCATGTTTCAATTTGTCACTTCAATTTTTTGTGAGAGGTTTAACAAAGAATTTTGGGGAGTTTGTGGTCTGCTCAAAGGAATGACCCTGTCTCTTCACTGGGTCACTCTACCTGAACTGATTTTAGATGCATTGAGAGATTTCCATGAAAAAGAGATTGTCTCTCTGCTACATTTTTGTAAAATCAGATTGGCAATCTTGAAAAACAGAGACACTAAATCAAAGAAATATACCTAATGCATATAATTGGCCCTAAAATAGCAGGTATTGGATAGTCTTCCAGTCCAGATAGCACAGTAACACTATGCCAGTGAGGAACAGAGTACAGTCTGGTGTATCACTGAAGGCTGTGAAGTGTACCAATCTATCTTACCTAATGGTAATTAGAGAAATCTCTTTGCTTAATGCATTCTGCTAATGTAAATTTCAAGCAGTTTTCAAAATGCCTTGTCCTTTATCTGTGGGAAAGAATATATGTATAAGGTGTGATACACAAATATGTATCATCATATAAAATTCTTCTAAAGGCAATATTATCTACATAAATCTGTATTTTTACTAATGATCTTGACTGCCAGGTTTTTTTGTGCTTCTGTCTATCATCCTGAAAAGCAGGTATATATAGGTCTCTAGCTTATACAGTTGAAAGGAACTGTTAAAAATTACAGGAAAAACAAATTTTGAGAGAAAGGCTGTCAGAATGCAAAGCCAATGTGTCTCCAAGTATAAGAGCATGTACGCAGCTAGGAAGGTTCAGAGCAGATACTGCAAAAGCTAACAAAAATATGCTTGGTGAAGGGGAATCTGTATTTCAGACTGAGGAGTAGAGGACTTTTGTAGCATCATGAGTTTTGCTAAATATCTTACTGGCTGGAGTCTTTAGCACAGACTATGAGCAAATCAGTCCCAGTTACAGAGTTAAATTGATTTTCACTCTGTTTAGATCAAAAGTTTTACATGTGTGTTTGAAAATACACAAGCTGGGAAGGATAGAAGGAATGTAAAGATAAAAGTGCAACAGCTTCATATTTTGGTACGTATTATATTAAGTAAGCATGTAAGTGTTTGGAAAGTTCTTGCAGGGTTTAAAGTTTAAAGGTAACGGTTTAATTGGGAAAGAATCCATCTTCCTCTCTGCCTTCTAATATCTGTGTGACATGTGGCAGTTGAATAGCATCACTTAGATAAAATTGTTACAAGAAGACAAATTCAGATCTCAAGTAAACAGAAGAAATTCTTAGTGTTTCCAGAGGGAATTGAAGAGTGACTCCAGTCAGTGAATTTTGTTCTTTGCTCATGCATCCCAAAGTTGTAAAAACCTGTTTGTCTTGCCTTTAGGACTTGCTAAACTTAGAATGAAACATTATTGTATAGACGTGTGATTTTTCCTATGCTACAAAACTAGATGTTACAAAGTGTAACAACCAGAAATAATCATATGAAAGTTAGACATCTACTCGAAGGGAGTCTTCACTCAACGGTGAGACAGACATATTCACAGTGTGGGCTTAGTTCCATGGTAAAATAAATGCCTAAACTAAACCAGATAAACTTTGCTCATGATTTCTTTATTCTATTGACTATGGAAGGAGTACAGTGATAGGTGAGCTTAAATTCCTCCCCACAAGTTTTTGAGTGGAAATCTCGTTTGTCTTTTCCATTCTTATTTTAGAGTAAAACCTTCAGAATTTTTATTATTAAAATTTATTTGAAGTTTGAAAAGGATTATCAGACTTTTTAGTAAAGGCTGGTATGTTTACTTTCAGACTCTTAATTATTCAATGTTTTAAGACCATAGTTTATGCTGTGATGAATTGTGTGAAAAGTGGCACTCTGTGTAATATTATATGAGGTAATTTCTTCTAAAAGTAAATTTCAGCAGACTTATGTTTCTTTTTTCCTCTGTTTCATTTATACAAAGTCTTTTGGGATAGATTCAAGTAATAGAAACATTACAAGAGTTTTTCCTCTTTAAATTGGCTCATGATTTAATTTATTAATAATAATATTATTTTTGCTGATTTACAGAAGACTGGAATGTCCCACAACATCTCACAAAGCAGTATTTATATGCCAGCTTGCTATTATATACAGAAAAAAACATTTGAATTTTGCTAGACAAGCGAATGGCTGCTTTTTCATGAGTGGAAAGCCTGGCTTGCTGACAGCTGTTTGACCATGTCCTGGTTAGCTGGAGCAATGGTCTCACTTTGTGTTCCTGCCACAGCGCTCAACAAACACCCCAGGCTCTGTCATAGGACTTTTCTCTCCTACATTCAGAATGAAACATACTTGCTGTGTCTTTCCAACTCACACATATATTCCTGAGAATATTATCCCAACTTTCAGTTTTCAGTTAGGAGCACTGAGAACACGATTCTCTCCACAGAGACCAGGTGACTGAGGTGGCAGCCCCTGCTGTGTACTCTGATATGTCCGTGACATTTTTATTCCTGTATAAATCAGACCTTCTTAAAAGACTAGCTGAGCAAGAAAGTTTGTCTTCTACCGAAGTGATGTGTTATGCAAATTTTTTTTTAGGCTGAGTGTCTTTATTGTGGAAAACATTTACTGCTTTAAGATACTTATTTTACTGTCTGCCTTAATCATATCGTTTGAAACGGTCTCAATAGATTTTTCTATTCGTAACATTATGACATTTGATAAGATGATTGATTATGAAGTGTTGAGAGCCCTGCCATGTGATCATTTATTTTTAAATACACATTTGTACTAGCCAATGCTTAAATTTCTTGCAGGAATACATAAGAGATGTGAAACGTAGAGCTTGAGTCTGATCGAAAATGATGCCTCTGGAAATAGAGTGCCACAGTACTGTGGCCTTAAAATAACAGATTCTGACTGAAAATGGAACTTTGCAGTGATAAATACCATGTAAAAAATTATGGTCCATCTTTGGTACAAAATAAAAAAGATGTACTGCTGTAGTGCAGGCAAAGTAAAATGTGTTTGACGATGATATCTTTCTTTCCCTGTGCAGGTGCCTGTGTCAGTGGCCATGATGACTCCCCAGGTGATCACCCCTCAGCAAATGCAGCAGATTCTCCAGCAGCAAGTGTTGTCTCCGCAGCAGCTTCAAGCACTTCTCCAGCAGCAGCAAGCAGTTATGTTGCAGCAGGTAATGTGTGTTACCTGCTTTGGACTGTTAGCACAGGGCATTCACACAAATGTCAGCCAGATTTTATGGATCTTGTTTTGTGATATTCCATTGCTCATTACACCAAAAAGAATGAAAATAAATGTGAAAATTCGCAGTCTCTAATTTTTTTTTTTTTAATTGCAGAAGTGTGAAATTACACTTTGAAACATTAAATATTATATTAAAACCAGCAACAGCAGTGGCAGATGCATTACAAATACCAAACAAATTGATGTTTAAATTTTCAAGCGCTCAGGCACATTTTAATTGTAGACCTGCCAAAGGAAGTGCAAATAGAGTTGTAGATAATTGTTGCTTTAAAATTCATAACACTGTAGTGCTCCCTTTAGTCACATAAATGGTATGCGGTTATGAAATTTGAACTTAACAGCTTGTTTCATCAGGGGAAAAGGTTTTTTATTTTGTTTTTTTACATACTAAAAATTTGTCCCAGATAAGGCTAAAATGAAGAAGGTTGCTGTTTCCTTAGCACCAAATCTGTCAGCTAATTGAGAAATACGTGAACTTGTTACTCTTACAATAATGATAGTGTCAGTGATCAGTGCCTTGGTGTAACACTGAGTGGATTTTTGGGTGCATGCTTAATTGTCATAGAGAAAATGATGTGTCTGTCATAGTCATAGTTCAATCACTGAACTGTATGTTTAAACATTTTAATATCCAGTACTGTGATCATTACAGGCAATTCACCTTCAGTTGTGAAGCCAGCATCCTGCTAAGCAGATTGACAGATTAATTACTTTTTTCCCCTCAGAAGCAGACAGTTTTGTTTGGCCTTAGTGACTTGTAGGTTTCTTGAGAGTGGATGAGTGCAGCTTCTGATTTGTTATATAGGACGTGTGAGGAACTTAGGCATAGTTATTTGAGGAGTTAATTTGGCTCTTGCATTCCCTTTAGAATACAGATTTTCTATACCCTTCTGTTTAGGATATTTTGGAATCTGCATTGGAAAATTTCAGAACCGCCTTGGAAAAAAATGTATGTAGATCTGCCTCTTCAAATCACATTTTTTTGTTATGAGGTGATTCTTAATGGCTACGCTACCATATGCCAATCTAGAAGAGTTTAGGAGATTTATAATACTTGAAACTTTTGCCTTTATTTATTAAAGTCAAAATGGTTTATTCAGCAACAACTACAAGAGTTTTACAAGAAACAGCAAGAGCAGTTACATCTTCAGCTTTTGCAGCAGCAGCAGCAACAGCAGCAGCAACAGCAACAACAGCAGCAACAACAACAGCAGCAGCAGCAGCAACAGCAACAGCAGCAGCAGCAGCAGCAGCAACAACAGCAGCAACAGCATCCAGGAAAGCAAGCAAAAGAGGTAGGAGCTAAGACCCTTGCTGACGCACACTAGTCTGTGCTGTCAGAAGCTTGCAAAAGACCAGTTTAGATCCTTTCCTGTAGCAAGGATGCAGCTATCAAAGATTTGTTCTTATATCTTTACTGGGCTTAATAGCAGTGCTGGTATAATTCTCCTGCTCCCCTTTCTGAGACATAGGATTTGAGCAGTGTAGTGCTGCTGTCGTCTAATGTTCGCTAATGAATCTGAGTGTGCCAAGAATAAACTGTGTGGTGGACTCGGTACTGATTATCCTGTATTCACTGGCAATCTGTGTTGGGGAAGGAGCCTTACTTTGCTCAGTGGCACAGCTCAGAAAGCATGCAAATTTAGTCCATGGCTGAAAAAGAGCGATTGAGCACAGATTTCAAAGTCACAGGCCCCTGATTAATGAACTGCTACTGTAGGTTTGAAGTGGCGAGTAGAAAGTTACAGTTTGATGTGCTCATAAATCAACCTGACAAGTGGGTTTCTCAGGCCTAGCTTGCACTTGTCAGCAAACTGCATCAAATATAAACATAATACAAACAAAACATGTTGAAGTAGTTAAATTGATCAGCAGGTATCCTAGACGTTGTCTTCAAGCTGCCCATTATGCAAACGTCGAGGAAGCAGTTGTGACCTCCTGAGGCTTTGTTTCTGTTTGGATTTGTGAATAGAATTTCAGACAGCCATCAACTACGGAATAGAAATTGCTCCCTTATTTCTCCGGAGGCTCTGGGCAATCCACATGACTTGCTCCATTATGCAGTCTGTTTTCCAGTGAGCGCATCAGAAGTTTCTCTTTTCCCCAAACTAGAAAGGAAAGGTCTTCCACAGCAGCTTGTCTTTTTCTGAAGTGTGACTGCCTTCTCATACCCTCCTGAGTCTTTGAAAACTCAAGTTTGTCTTGAAATGCCTCACAAAATTGGAACCTGTACTTTTGCTCCATAATAGGGCATTTCGTTGCCTTGAATGCCATGCTCCTTGTAATATATTCCAACATGAAAAGAGAGTGAGCTAACAGGCCAGTGAAAGGAAGGCTACATCCCAGTTTACTAATAGATCACTGGAGACCATGTTTATGGGCCACTGCAGACCAAACTTAGTCAATTGGAAAAACAAGAGTGCCTTCAAATCACAGGCTGCTGTAAAAAGTTATATGTTTAGCATAGATAAATTTGTTATCATCTGCCATGAGCTGAGCTTTTTTTTTTCGTTTCAAACAGCTGTTATATACTTTGTCTTGACCCTTTTCTTTAGTGTGTCATTAAGTGTATCTTGCCATTATCCCTAATACCTAATAGCCTGTATGAATATAATAGAAAATTTCAAACACTTTCACTGCCTGGGTATTCTACAAATAGCATTATTATTTAATAACTGAGATTAAAAGGAAAGAAGTTGATTTTATGTTTTTAGCTTTCCAGCCTTTACTGCGCACTTTACTTTTTGCTGCATTTGCTTTTTCTTCCCCCCCCCCTTCTCTTTGTAGCAGCAGCAGCAGCAGCAGCAGCAGTTGGCAGCCCAGCAGCTTGTCTTCCAGCAGCAGCTCCTCCAGATGCAGCAACTTCAGCAGCAGCAACATCTGCTGAACCTTCAGCGTCAGGGACTCATTTCCATCCCACCTGGCCAGTCTGCTCTTCCTGTCCAGTCTCTGCCACAAGGTATTTGAGTAATATATGGTTGGAGAAATTTTTAATTTCACAACTTTTTAACCCTTTCTTTTGCATGTGAACTTCAGAAGTTTCCCACTATGACACATAAGCATACTTTGCAATTGAAACTTATATTCATATTACCAAATTTACTGGAGGCTGATAAATTTTACAGCATACTCTTATGGGAAAAAGGGCAGCATTTTTTAGTGTTTTTTCCTAGATGGAAGGTGCATATTTATTGTGCTGAAAACAATTTCTAATAGCAGCACAATTCAAGCATCACTGCTTTTCTCTGAGGAATCACTGAAATCTGATTTAGTGGAATGTTATTTCATTTAATATAAGCAAACAGGTATAAAATACATCAGACAGTGATATTAAGGCCATTCAAAACTTACTTTTTTTTCTTCTTCTTCTAAGAAAATAAAGTGTTTGGCATTGAAAAGCACTTTGAATCTTCAATTTATGACAAATGAATTTAAGGACAAGCTTTAGGATTTATTTTCTTTTCTATTCCTTTGTATTAAATAGGTTAAATAGGACAACAAGTTTTGAAGGTGGTGATTCCAATAGCAATGAACTATGACTGGCAAATAACAGTAAAGACTTTTGAAAAAAAAATTCCTTTTGTCACTTTAATCAGGATTTCTCAATGATGAAAATGAGCTCAAACTCTACTACTTGAAAGAAAATAGGGCACACACTTTTGAAAAGTAAATTAACTTGGAGATAAATGCTGCTTACATTTTAAGATAAGGTCAGTCTTCCCATCTAAAGGACTCTGTCTATAACCTGTGAGGTATGTGTTTCTGTTTATTTTATCATAGAGAGTTGAACTAAGTGTCTGTCATAAAAATTACACAATAATTTGGTCTCTGATACCCCAGCCTGAAATGAGCATTGTTTAGACTGTGTTCATGACAGGTAACATTATTTTTAATTGGGCTTTATGCATGTAATTAGTTCCTCCGCCAGATAACTATTATGAAATTCAAGCCTCAGAAATCAGGTGAATAAAACCAGAGTACACAGTATATAGAAAACAGTCTTAAAAAACCTCCAAAACCTCAAACCAAAATAAACAAAAAAACCCTAAAAACCAAAACAACAAAAAAACCAGATATTACAAATAAGTGTGTTAATTTCATACATTTTGTTGTGTAAATAAGCTATGACACAAGCATATCTAAAGTTGTAAAAGCTACAATGAAAAAGAATCCTAATACACTAAATATTATTTTTTGAGAATAGCAATGGGGAGACAAGTTGATTCATAAATTTGGACATGAAAGACTGGTAATGCTGTTTTCTTTTTGTACAATTGGCTTGGACCAGAGTCGAAAAAAGCATGAAACACAACCTCCCTCCAAACTGCTTTACCTTTTGCAATCCCCACTTGTGCCATCTGTTGCAAGAGGAATTCCTCAGGTTTTCTCTCACATTAAGCAATCCCCATAGATTTCCCTCAGCACTCCTACCCAATTGCATTGATATTCATTAGTTTAACGCGACACTCATTCATCCACTTCTAGTATAAAAACACAGAAAAAATACCTTTTTAATAGTTCTTCGGAGAAGTAGTAAACAGTTCTTTTTAAGACCTTTTTTGGCTCAAATAATTAAGTCCAACTGAACTCATGACAAAAAGGATTGATACTAAAGAAATAAGAAATTACAAAACTCTACAGTTAAAATATATAGATTGTTTTTGTTGAAGAAAATGAATATCTTTTTTGCTTTTGCCTTGATATTTTTTCATTATAATGAATTATATACAAGTATTTGATTATTCCATTTTTAAATTAAACCTTCAGAGTTGAATTAAGGTAATACACACTAGATGTGGTAAAAGTATGATTTTCTCCTTCTACTGAGCTGCAAGAGATACAAGATAGTTATACAGAAGTATTTATATGTGTAACACGAATATTTTTATATGCATCCATTCAGATTGCTCAGTTACATAAATGGCTAAAACACTGAAAGTAACACAGGGGATTTGTATTCATAAGTTGCTGGCCTTAAAGAGTCCCGTAAACCACAAATTATTATTGGCTGATAATAGAGGGGTACTGTGGGTAGGGTGCATTTGGTAGTGTGAAAAGATGTATGTTACAATTACAGCTGTGAGGTTTGCATATATAAACAGTATTTTCTTCAAGTATAGTTTCTCCATTTAAAGAACAGGAATGTTTCCCACATTTTCTTGATGGTCAGGTATTGCAAATAAGATATAATAGGTGTTTCAACATCTATTTTGTGACCAGGTCTTCACTATGCCATATCCATAACCAGTGGCTCGCTGGGAGTTACTTCCGTGTATTGCTGCATTGATGCTAGTTTAATGCAAAAAACTGTAAATCACAGCAGTAAAAAGACCCAAACAAACTAAACAAACAAAAAACCACCAAAACCACAAGCTTTGATCGGTCCGTTTTGGAAAATGAAGAACAGTTGCATGGATGGCTTTTATGCATGATAGTTTTATTAAACATTTACTGAAATATAGAGTAGATAGAGGTGAAAAGAGTTACAAAAGTAGTATCAAAATCCCCAAATTCTTGGTGTTTGTAAATTTCATAGCAAATTAGTATTTGAACTTTTATTATAGTCTGTAATTTTATTCCACTCTTGGTCCTCTTTTTGATCCTTTCCCCTTTAATATTTTGTGGAGAGGGTATTTTAAGGGTTGACACAACCCATGAAACTTTAAAACTTACCCTGCTTTTACATCCAGACTGAAATGTCTGTCAGCCATTTTACAAGTCTCTTGTAAAATGAGAGTTTGACTTTTTTAGACACAGAAACCACAAAATTGCCATAATTTACAATTAATTACAAATCCGCTTATTAACTTCATACTTTTTAAGTGCCTGCCCTTAATCCTTTTATCCTAAAAGGCAGCCTTTCAGAGTCCCCTGAAGAAGTGATAAAATTAACCAGCTGGAGCCTAGAGAGAAATTTCTTTCTGATTTAAAAAAAAAGCCCTAGGTGAGCTGGGCAGCCTGTAGGCACAGCTCCATCCCCAGCAGAAGGTTCAGGCAGGAGATCCCTGCCCATGGCACAGACCATTGCTCCAGCTGCTCCCAGCCCTCCTGCATTCACTCAGCTTGTACAGCAGCTCTTACCCAGCTCTCACAGGGTCCAAGGTTTGATGATCTCAAGTGAAATTTCTCTCACTAGAAGATGCGATATCTGATTATGTAAACAGATGGTTTTATTCTTGGTTTTAATTTTTTTTCAATACAGAATTAGTTTATTTTGTTCAACAGCAGGAGGAAGGGAAGACTTTGGAGTAAATAATGTACTTTGTATATCATGCCATCTGAGTGAATACATTATTTCATTTTGATTTGTGATTACATTTGCAGGTAACTGTTATTTACGACACTAAAATGGGTTTTTTGCAGTGTGCTGGAACATACTTCATGAAATCAGCAGTAATTACTTACCTTCGTTAAACAATTACAACTAGTATTACCATCACTCCTGTTACCCATCTCTCTAATGCAGTAAATTAGAGCCTGGCTTCTTTGCTTGCTTCTTTAAAACCTAAGTTTTTGCTGTACCAATATGATATAAACTCCAGTTTTAGGACTTGCAATCAACTCTTTTTCACTTTTTCCTTGGCTGAGTTTGCCAATGGGTGGTGGTATCTAAGGTAAAGAAGCAGGACACAAAGCAGCAGTCTAAAAATGAGGTGCTTTCATAATTTAAAAAAAAAAATCCCCTCCACCCACTTTGTTTCCACACTACCTCCAGAATTTATTATTTCTGTAAATAACTACTAATCTATTTTTAATATCTTTGTATACTTCATGGTGAGATAGATACTGAGAAGTGTTAAGAAACTTACTGTGCTTTTTCATAATTTTTTGTTGAATCTGTTTTAGTACTCTGAGTTTGTATGTTCTCAAAATAAAACATTTTCTAATAAGTAGATTTTCCAAACAATCTTTACATCTTTCTACTGTATCTTATTTACCAAACAAAATCTACTCAATGAAAAGTTTGAGTGAACAGATGCTTTCTAGTACTTCTGAGGACCAGAAATGTGAACTCTTTAATAAAAAGAAGTAAAAAAAAAAAAGAAAAAAATAGCAGTAATTTGATTCAAACATCATCAGTATTTTGAATGTTTTGCATTCCAGCAGATCTAGATACTGTGCCCATGTGTTACCTAATTTCAGTTGTGGAGATGAAATACAGAAGACAGATTTTAAGATACCTTTGGACCAAACCATGTCAGGCTGAAAAACCTGGCTTTAAAATCATGAGATCTCTGGGCTTCACATTCCTTTCTGCATTTAATCTGGTATTCTTCAAAAGAGAGATGTCAAACTTACAGAGTCTGGCAGTGACAGAAGGTGTATGTATTTCTTATGAAAGAATCTTTCAAAATCTGGGTTTCCTATCTTAGCTGCATGTTTGGTGGCAAGATAAGAGAATGCTCACAGCCCTTCTCTTGCCTGTGTTTTGTAGTCTTCAGGCAAAAGCATATTGTACTGCAGGTTTCCATGACTTTATGCAAACTTGAGCCAGACAACCCTAACATGTATGTATGAATACATTCAACGAGACATTGCTTTTTGTGACCTAGGATGGATCCTGGAAACTACAAGTTTCCAAGCTGCAGCTGGAGTGGAGAGCAAGTTTAAGCTCTTTTTTGGTTTATGTTTAATATATGAATTTATGAATTTATGTTTTACTACATGTTGATTGTGCTGGTAAAACAACATCAGCTTTATTGTTGGCATTAATCCATTAATAACACTGAGCTCATTATATGAAACTCTTTATTTTGTTATATTAGTGGGGCTCTCTTTCATTTTATAGCTGGCTTAAGTCCTGCTGAGATTCAGCAGTTATGGAAAGAAGTGACTGGAGTTCACAGTATGGAAGACAATGGCATTAAACATGGAGGGCTAGACCTCACTACTAACAATTCCTCCTCTACTACCTCCTCCACCACTTCCAAAGCATCACCACCAATAACTCATCATTCCATAGTGAATGGACAGTCTTCAGTTCTAAATGCAAGGCGAGACAGGTAATTCTGATGAGATTTCAACTGTGCTTATCATTTGACATAAAGCTCTTGTATAACATCTGAAGTCACATTATTTCCAATCAAAAATAGCACTTAATACAGGTTACTTAAGAGATTGTGGAGACCTGGTTTTTCAGAGTTGTTTATCAATAGGGTGTAATTTTCAATAATGATGTCTAATTGTGCAGACGCAACAAAATTACCTGCATGTGGTTTTATAACACATGAACTTATGGTTGCTTGGGTAAAAGTTAAAAATCACAGAATAGAGTGGGATGGTGTAGAGTTATAAATGCACATTTGTGGGCACTTTTGTAGGTGCATAGTTTCATTCATATTTGAGTTGACACACCTGGCAGTCAGGCCCTTACTGTTGAATCACATCCTGGTTTCGTTGACAATACACATCTATATGAGTTGTCAAGGCTGTAATTCAGTGCAAGTATTCTATGTTAAAAGTGCTTCTAAACAATACATTAAAACAGTTCTCATGTTTGTTTCTTGTGAAAAGAACCACTGAATTTTCCTTCTTTCATGCATGACACTAATGAAGTTGACATATTTCATACAAATTTTCAGTGGTGTTAGTGTAATACAGTGGAATTCCCCCATATGGATGAAGTTAAAATAATTTTTCAGACACACTGACAGATATTATTTACTGTTCCTTAATTTCAAGTAATGGATTAAATGCAAGAGGACGTAGTATCTGTAGCACTTACCAGTAAATATATTAGTGTTGTCAGATATTGATGATCTCAATATAATATGAAATTTAATTGTGTCTATATAACCTAAATTGTAAGTAATTTTAATTTCAAACAAATTTTCCATTTAAGTATTTTTAAACTTATAATATGAGACTATGATTTCAGTATCTCTCATCCTCTTGGGAGACTGATAACAGTTTTCCAGCATTATTTTGTGTTATTTAAAAATCTGAATACCTTTATAGCAGTACTTTTAGTTAGTATTACTTTTGTGGTTATATCTTATGGAATGACTCTTTGCTTCTGGATGTCTCCCCCATCCACGGAACAATTCCCTAAATTATTTTGATAACTCATCATGGATGAAACTAATGCAGAGGTTCCAGAAAAAGGCATGGAGTATAGCTAGGTATTTTTATGAAGCCAAATATGCTTTTGTTAACAAAGCAATGCTTGTTAACAAAAATATTTATTAATGGTAGCGACTTTATTTTTATACACATTGAGCAGAAAATTCAATTTTTTTGAACATTCACAATATTCAGAAATTCTGACTGTCATTCTTCAATATTTATGCTCAGAATTGATCAGTTCTGAGTGTATTTTTTATTTATAGGTAAATTTTACACCAAGGTCATATGGCATAATTAGCATACGGTATTATACAGTCATCTTATTTTTTCATCCTTTATTAACAGTCATCTTTGGCTCTATTTCTTCTCTAATTGGAACATCATCTAGCCTTGGCAGTTGAACTATTCAATAGAACGATTAAATTTTTCTGACTGCTCTGAGCTAAATTGACCTGTTTTGACCTGTTTGTCACTGATCGTAACCTGACAGGCGCTAGCAGCCTCCAACGATTATGGCTTTTGAGAGGAATCTGATGCCTTATTCTTTTGCTACAGCTCGTCACATGAGGAGACTGGGGCCTCCCATACTCTCTATGGTCATGGAGTTTGCAAATGGCCTGGCTGTGAAAGCGTTTGTGAAGATTTTGGACAATTTTTAAAGTAGGTGGATTTTTATTCATTGGTACAAAATTGTTCAAGGCAAGGGAAAGTGAAAGATGGCAAACAAAGTTTTACTGTAAACCATATCAGAGATTTTTTCTGTATTTCAAGGAACTGGATAATCGAGGCTATCTGCAGAGGGTCAAATTGTTATCCTTTCTTTCATGTTGAACACTTTTGCAGGCCTTTCAATAGCACTGTGTTTAATCCTCTTATTATCCTTTACTGAAATGGAGCCTCAGAAAATTTGAAGAGATGCTTTAGATTTTATATTGGATAGTAGGAGTATGAAAAAGCATATTTTAAATTCTGACAGTTTGTGTGAAGTGGGAATTACTGTGTATAGTATAAATAAAAAAGCACAAAGGATTAAGCATGACCATTTAACTCTCACTTGCTAGTCTATTTTTGCTTTTATTCTTGTATGTGTGCAAGATACATAGAAAAAACCCCACAATGTACAGGTGGGTTTGCACCTTTCAGGACTGAACAGTGATGTCAAAAGTTTTCATTTTTCAGCATTTGGTTTAGCCAGCTATTTTCTAAATCAGAGCGTTTAGGAAATAAGTGACACAGCTTTTCCTTTTTATATGCAGCTTCAAATTGCAATGGGGTTCTGCAATTTTTTTTTTTTTTAATTTCAAAGTATTTACTAGTATTTCTGTGTTCATTTAAATTTTCAACAACAGCACCGATTTTCTACCCACGTACATTACGGACTGGTCTTTGTTAGAAGAGCCGTACTCATTTGGCATGCAATAGATCTTAATGGAAAGCTACAGATAGGCTTATATAGATGAGTAACTTCAGGGGCTGAGACTCTTATGTTGTCATGGTGCAGCTAACAGGGTGAATGAACTGTTTCATGCTTCATCAACAATTAAGTTAATTAGCTCATTTGAAATTGCACTGCTTTGTTGCCAGGATGTTGGCAGAAACATCAAAAAGATGTGTTTACAAATGGCAAACTACAGGGTATATAACAGAAGCACCTTAACAGCAGACCATAACTACTCAGTATCACAATAACTTTTGTAATAGAATTATAGCAATACTATTCATAAAGTATTTGCAATGCTTTCTCTGTCTTTCAGTTTTAAATTAAGTAACTTACACTGACTTGCAAATTGTGTATCGGTATTACTCCTGACAAATTTTTGTTTATTAGTGTATTAAATGGAATGTCAAAACAATGGCTTATTATCAAAGAAAACTGTACAGGATTTAAAAGAACCTGATTTACATAAGTTTGTATTAAAAGGAAAATGAAATCTCCCAAATTCAATGTAGTGTTCTAAGTATTATTAATAAGAAGAATTTAAAGTCATTTAGCTTAAGCATTTTCCTTTTCAAAAAAACCGTACGTTTTCTGAATACGTCCATCCATCTAGCCTATAGTGATGCTAATTCTTTGGGCAGACTTTGCACATCCATTATGTCAGGTCTCTTGTTATAATCCATGATCAGTAAAACCATTTTGATTAAGGCAGTGTAGCGCTAGGTTTACAGATGCTCTTGCTTTCCTGAACCAAATAACCCTGGAAAATGTGAAAGTGACATATAACATCTTGATAATTCTGGTGCAAGGCCAATCAGGGTTTACAACAGTGTCATGGCTTTTTGTCCTATACATCAGCAGAAGATGTCCGAGAATATTTTGTCATTTTATCTTTTCATTCAAGTCTGTCTACTGTGCCCTTAAAACGTATAAGAAGTCATGATGCTGAGTAGGAGAGTTTGTTTATGAAATAGACATATTCCTTCATTTTACACTAGCATTAAGATGGAAATCAATACACAAGCTTGCATTAGGTTCTTTAGTACCTTTTCATGTTCACACTAATGCAAAATCCCCATTACAATTAAAAAACATTTTCTTTCAATTAAATATCAACTTTTAGTAGAAAGATTGACCATTTTTCCAACCCATTAACTTTATAGGGGATGACAGGACTAATGGCTGTAGTTTTCAAGGCTTTGCTCTTAGTCTAATCTTTGTTGCGATGTTTCAGGTTTTCTGACTTGAAACAATATGATACCTGTGTTAAGAGAGTTAATGCAAGTATACTGTACCAAAATGAAATATTAATAAGGTGCACTACCCAAGTCTAGTAGTCTGTATTTCTGTAATATGCTTATGACAACTTTGAAGAGTGCCTGGTTTATGAAGTGAACTGCAACTTCTGCTCAGAAAATGGTTTACCAGCAGTAATCTGGTAAATCTTGATCTAAAAAAATCCAAGCAGAGGCTCCAAGGAGGATTAGGACGCCAGCTGGGCTTCACTTTACTAATAAGGGAAATGATTCAGGGTGAAGTGCCAAATAATTTTCAATAAATTACTTATAGCCACAAAAGACATTTTGGCCATATTTTTTTTAATCAAATATGAATTGTTTCTATTTTGAAGATAATTTGAGGACATTCCAATTAGCTACAATACTTTTCAGGTATTTTGATTGGCTCAAGAAGTTTCACATCAAGTGGAACTGGTTTAATGCTGGGAAATATATGGAATGGTTTCAAGAAAGTACAGTGCATCTTCTTCATAGTAAATTGCTGTTCATGTAACAAAACCTAAACCTATATCTTTTCTTTGGTATCCTTCAACTACAGACACAAACCCAGTTTATATTTCCATCTTTGTAAGATGATACTAACTTACAGTTGCTCATGCATGCAAGATCAGTTTGACTATTCAGTAAAAACAGCTTTTGGCTTAAAAAATATTTCAAAATTTAAAGACAAATCAGAAAATATCTTTAGATAGCTAGAGAAAAAGATTACAAGATTTAAAGAAAATTCTGGGCACTGACATGATTAGAAAAGTGTCAAAATTCTTATGAAAATTTGGAACTTTGCTGTGAAAAAGTGTCGATAGAAACTAACCATTTTCTGGTCTCTAAGTGAGGAGCCCAATAGATCTCTTAAAACATTTATTATTGTTCTTCATGATGTTTTTTTTAATGTCAGAGTGCAATAACATGTAACAAAACTTCAGGATATTTTGTCTGCAAAATGAATTATCATTCCATTGGTCCTAAGTCAGTTTGAGTAGGAAGGATTTGACTTTTAGTGCTTAAACCAAAAAGTTTACAATAAAACATTCCAGCCAGCAGACAAGTGTTCCCTAACCTGCATGCAGCAGATGCCATCAAACAACACAAGCTAGAGTACAAAGACTGGTAATGTTTTCATCCATAGAGACAACGGAAAAAAAATCATGCTAGAGAAGATAGACCAGCTTTCCAACAGATGTTTATATCTGGGGCACGAGAGCATGTTTAAAAGTCTACAGAGAATAGTGACCAAGCATCATAATCAGGATGTTAGAAACAAAACCATATAAAGAAATAACTTAATGAAATATAATTAGTGCAATATAAAAATTGCTGGTTCTATTTTTTTCTTCTTTCAGCTGCAAAGTGTACAGCATTATTTACTTTCTTACCTAGTGTACATTGTTGGGTTTTTTTGGTCCCTGGCTAGGTGGTATGGCTGTAAAATGATGACCTCAAGAATCTTCTTTGAACTTGTCAGAATGTTGTTTCTTTTGGTAACAGTGCCACCATCTCTCAAAACTAAGGCATCTGACATAATCAGCTAAATGAATAGTGACAGCTAACATTTTGTATTTAAACTCCTGTCAGTGTTTAAACATAAAAAGCTTGATGCAAAATAAATCAAACACCACTGATATGCAAGTGAAACATTTTGTTAAAACAATCCCTGACACACTTGGATTCCAAGCTGATCTCACTTTGGCTTTTGAAATGTTGCAAGCAAAAATGAATTTGAAATTC
>NC_139480.1:24847202-24854702 GCF_008360975.1 Lichenostomus cassidix | reverse complement strand
AAAAAAAATACATTTTGACCCACTTCAATATTTATTCCAGCATGTTCCTAGAATATATCATCCCCTATCTACCTCTTTTAGAACACTGTATTTTTTATATTGTTCTGTTATCAATAATACATTCATTTCAGTCTGCTTTATAATGCTATGTATAGTTCATAATCTGCCTCGTGATTTCCTAATATGGTGCAAGTATAATCAGGAGAAAATCCTGTATCTTTCAACAACTGAATAAGCAGCAAAATAATGGAACAAGCTGCATGTGTATTGCACAGTCTACTTTAGACTTTCAGACCAATAATTCAGCTCTTCAGGATCACTTTCCAGTCCTCCAACATATATTCTCCCCTTAAAAAAAATATCTCTTTCTCAGTTGTAAATCAAATTACTAATCAATTAATAAAAGATTATGATAACTTAAAAGATTAGGAAGATGCTGATAAAGTATGAAAATTGACTAGCACAATTTGTACATAACTTAAAAGTTATGACAAGAAACAAAACATCTGAAACAACAACAAAAAAGCCCCAAACAAAAGAACTCCACTCACCCAGCCAAGCAACCAACCAAAAAAACCCAAACCAAATTGAAAAAAAAGCAAAAAACCCCAAACAAAAATAAACAAACAAAAAAGGAACAGCACAACAACAAACCCTTTGGAATGATTTCCAGGCTTCTGGAGAAAGAATGTATTTCTGTCTTGGCAGATTGACACATATTGGACCCTAAAAGTGCAGCAACTTAATACAGAGAAAAGTTATTTTAGAGGTTTTTAAAAATGTATTAGACCTAGTTTTTCTTTCACTACATTGCTTGTACTTGCATGATAAAGCAAGCCTACTTCACAGGCAAGAAAGATCAGAAAAAAATAATTCTTAAAACAATTTTTACACTCTTACTGTTTCCGTAAGTAGCTTTTCTCCAAAATGCACAGCAAAATGCACAGTAAAAGTATGATATAAAAGATGCGTATATCTCATGAGTTTCTGAAGATTACTGTATTAACTCTCAAGGAACTTGCAACATACTCCCAAGTTACCGTGTAATCATATTGAAATTACATTACACTGGACTTTCTTCTCCCACACCGCATACTGCTGTTACATTTAAAGTTCCTCAGGGCAAGGACAGTGTCTGTATCTATTTTGTAAGGTGTTATGCAAACATATGGTGTTGTAATAACTAATAAATAATAATGAGAATGCAGTAGCCTCAAACTTGGGCTGGGAGATCTTTTATACCAGTACTCTTGCTTCCTCTCGTGTTTTATCCACATATACCTGTGAGTATACACAGGTGAGCATACCTGCACATGGAAGCACAGTGTACTGGTGTGTACTGGTGATTCTGGTAATGATGCAGAGGTAAAGTCTGTCTTCAGTCCTTTTTCTGGAAATTTTGTACTAGATTAACTGAAAATATTAAACCATTGCATTAATAGGCCATGCACTATCATGCCTGTGTAATTGAGGGAGTAAAATTCTTCTGAATCAAAATTTCAGAAAACAAGTAATGGTATGTTCTGAGCAATTACCTACTTTTAAAACTGATAGTGCATTTTTGCATCAATGGGGAGAATGAAGTCAGTTCCTTTGTAAATAAATTACAAATTTTATGACTCACATAAAGTAAATGTGTCCTTGGTGATGCTTGAACTTAGTATAAACTACCAAGCAAGTCACATGTATATTCGGAAACAATTTTATATTAAAAGAATGAACAAAATCTTTCACATTTATTTATATATCTTCCCCAGCCATGCCTGTTGCAAGAATAGCAGAACATTTTGCTCACCTGAAAAACTCTATCATAGGGTCCTAAACCTGTGAAGTCATGATTTAAAAGACACAAGTGTTAATAGAAGTGAGATTCAGCCCCTCTATTTTTCCACTGTTTCTGACAAATGCATTTTTACCATAGATTAACAATTAAATGAATACACAGTTCTCTGATTAATTCTTCTAGAATAGAAAATGGGGAAGATACATTTCCTCCATGATATAGATAACTTATTTCCTGTAACTGTGAGACCATCTGTGACTGTAGTCCTTGAAAAGCTTACCCCTCATGCCTACAGTGGAAATAGCCACTAAATCCACATTCAAAGTCAGAACTCCTTTGCTCCCATTTGTTCTTTAGCCTGATCCTTAGGTTTTCTTCTCAGTGGAGCAGGAAGCCCACTATTAAAGTTCCAAAAGGGACTTCTTTGATCCCTGAAGAGAGAGAGAAGAAACTGAAAACATAGTCCTTCAAAAAAACCTTATTAAATGATCTTTGTAAAGTTATGCTCAATGTCTGGGGGACAGCCACTTGGGTCTGGGCTGAGCCTCAGTTACTGGGCAGCTGCTCGCTGAGGTCCTCTTTCCCTGATGTAGGGTGTGGTTTTGTTTTGCTAAGCTCACATGTGTAGCCTGAACATCTCCCAGGAGGCTTGCTGTGTTACTAAGGTGTATAGCTGGTCCTTCCCCTTCCTTTACCTTGCATACTCTTCTTCATCCTGGGTAGGGGGGATAATCACTTCCATCATCCTCAGAGTTTGCTTCTAGAAATTGAAATTTGGCTGTTGCCCTACAGCTCTGTTCTGGGGGAGGGGTAGTGGATGTTCTGTTGTTGCTTAATGATTAAAGAAGAGTAGACAGAGAAACCTTAACAAAGTCTATATTAATTCTTAGTAGTTCAAGCAGCCTAAAAGCAAAAAAATCTTTTGGAAACTCATTTGTAAGGTGACTAGCTGCATCAGCAACAGGGAGTGGAAATCAGTTCAGTCATTCTAACAAATATTCATAACTGGTTACACTGGCCCTTAGATGGCATATGTGACCTGGGAGATAGGAACTGGATATCTGACAGTCCTCACTGGGAAATTTTGTAGAACTAGCTGAAATAATCAGTTTTGTTGTTTTGTATTGATGTCTGTATGGCATGCTCTGACTAGGTCTTTTGCATAACTCCCATTAGAACTATATAGGCAGGAGAGAAAAATGGACTCATAAAGATATTTTTGTCTTAACACTGTCTTACTTCCTTCTCTAGGCACCTTAACAATGAACATGCATTGGATGACAGAAGCACTGCTCAGTGTCGGGTGCAAATGCAAGTGGTTCAGCAGTTAGAAATACAGGTTTGTTACATGGATGTATTATCCTATTACTTATTTACGATTAACCTAAACTAAATTGAAAACACTTGCCTTAGTGACTCTAGCGTAAAGACATATGTTTATTGCATGAAATTTGTTGATATTCATGGACAAGTGAGGGTTTTTTACTTAAAGATTTTTCACATAATAAATTATGCAATAATTATCTAACATCAAGATTGTCTACAGTATTTTGCTTGAACTAAGACTCTAATGCTATTCATCACGAATGAAAAATGCAGTCCCTGGAGCAAAGACTGGATCCAAGCCATCTTCACTTTTTAAAATGCTGGTCAGGACCGCGCTTCCTTCTTCCCCTTCTGACCCGGTATTTGTCTGTGCTGTTTTCTGGCATAAAAGAGTAGCAGAGCATATCTCCACCCAAAAGGACTCCCAGCCTGATAGGGGGCATTTTTCTGCAAGCAGAAGGTGTAATGTCAGACCCACTCAGGGGGGTCCCCAGGGAGTGCCGTGCCTTAGCCCGCAGGCCTGCAGTGCCCCGTGCATGCTCTAACCATTAGAGGTCACTGCATGTATGTGAATGCTCCCTTCTGCTCATGCAAGGAGGGATGAGCACCCCTGGGCTCTCCCAGTATTGTGACTGCACTTACCAAGCTGCTGAGGTTGGGCACAAGCCTCAGGGCTGACCATGCAGGACACTTGCACCAGGCTGTCTCCTCCTGCCCACGCAGCAGTCACAGGGGGGTCATGTCTCTCTGTCCCCTCCCCTCTCAGGAATGCCTGAGGAGCTCAAGGGATGCATCAAGGGACTAATATTTTTGTCCCTGTTTCTTGCCATATGTGGAGAAAGAAGGGTAAAAACTCTCGTCTTTCTCACCTTTTTGGAATATTGTCTCACAGTTCTCTTTCACGTAAGAATACTTCTTTCAACCAAGGCAAACTGTTTTGTCTTTTTAACTTTAATACTGCAAACCCAAAACAATGAGAGGAGCATACAGTAGTGTAATTTAATATCATTTCCTTTAAAATCAAAGATTTTTAAGCGTCAGGTAAAGCGGCTATTTCTTTTATGTTATTTACAGAGTAGTGGTAGCTTAATTTGTTTGTTAGGAATTAATATCATGGTAAATACTATGTCTCTAAAATGTCACACATATAATTGAAGCCACACATAATATGAAGAAGAAACCTTCTTCCCACCCCTTGCTCAATCAAATGTTCTTTAACTGAAGATGCACTGATAAAATTATATGCAGCATGCTCAAAATACCTGCAGTAATAAAGATAGTTCCCTCTCTTAAAATTACTTACAAGATGTTTTCCTTAGTTCAGTTTCAGTCTACCAGTGTAAGAGCAAGAACTCTCTGGAAAATGGTAGTATTAAACACCAAGTTTAATTCTTATTGTGATTAATGTTAAAATCACGTTGTAGGTATCCAGAGCCAAATCACTAAACTAAAATTTTGAACATTTCTTCTTGCAAGCTATTTTCTGGGGAAAAAAAAGAAAAAAACAATTAATTTCATGTTGTGAAATACATTATCCTCTTTTATGTTCTGCTATTTTTATCAACAAGTTGCATATTTCAAATGTCCTCGTCTTTCATTTTTTGCTTTTAATTTCGTAACTTGTTTGAGTCTGAAACTACAAATTTCTACATAGTATATGATCAGAAAATGATATTAGGGAAAAGTAGAGGTTTAATTAACATGATGCTTTTTAAAGACAGCGTAAGGGCTTCTTAAGAACTGTTTACCATTGACAAAGGCTGGGCTGTAATCTAACAGTCGAAGTGAAGATTTAGCTTGCAGTGTGACCAATTATGCCATTTTTTGCTTTGTCTGACTGCTAGTGAAGTAGGGTCCATCAGTTGTAATGAGACCCAGTGCAGTGTCGATGCCGACTTGATGGCAGAGTTCAGTGTTTCACACTGCCTGGGCTCTGTCACTCTATTGAATTAGATTGATGATGGCAGATTGCAGGGGGCACTAACTGGACCTCAGTGGGAAAGGATGAAGTGTGTAGTCAATCCTGGCAGGCACTGTGCTTTGAGGACCCTTCACCCCTTCACAGCTGTTGGCACTAGTCCATTGCTAACAGCGTCCACAGGACTTTAAAGAGACACTATGGGCCTTCTAATTTATGGTCTTAGTAACTTGTTACTGTCGAGGCAACTGTGACCTCAATTCTCTTATTGACAAAAAGATGAAGTGCTATTTGTTTTCTCTGACCTTTTAACATATGAAAGGCTATAAAAGTTTTTTGTTGGTTTGTTTTTTTTTTTTCTTTCTTTCAATGCCCAAAGTTGCATTTCCTCTTAGATAAGTTTCTACTGACATAGACTTTTATATTCAGGAATCATTACACCAAGACAAGCTCAATGATAAGATGTATCACTGCAGTGAAATAGCTGTATCAGTCATTTCTAAAACGCTTCTGATCCCACTCTTTCTTAACAGCTTTCTAAAGAACGCGAACGTCTTCAAGCAATGATGACCCACTTGCACATGCGACCCTCGGAGCCCAAGCCATCTCCAAAACCTGTAAGTGCATATTGCTTTATAAACAGTAAATAGGTCTACGAATGTAGCAGGCTAAGAAAATGAACAATTTAGTGACAGTTGGAAAACAATGAGTGTGATGAAAAATATGGCAATAAAATGAAGGTAAAATGCAATATCTTGTCAAATTGTATGTTTCTTTAAAAGTAATGCTATCTTTTGCAAAATCTATCCAATCTGCACCATAGGTGACACTAAACAAAGTACACCTATAAGTGTCCAAATCATTGCCTTGAGACTGAAACTAGAGAGAATATTTTTTGTGATAGGTTTACAGATATTAAAAGGAAATCCACTTTGAAAGATTTGAAGTTCATTGACAGTAAGAAGTAAATGTAACATGAATCTAGGTACTTAGGAAATTTCTCAAATTGCTTTTAAGAGACACAAACAAACAATTTGTTATTCTTAAACAAATGAACAAAAATGTTATTTTATGCAGTGAATTGTAAACATGGGGTTTTTTTCATTTTTGGCAAGACTGCAATGTTATGCATCCACTGTGATGCTGTTGAGGTTGGTACAGGCACTGAAAAGTCACTTTTGCTCACAGCTGCTCCACGGTGCTGCATTGAGAACAAAATAGTCATGCAGCCGGATCAGCAGTCAGATCCAAACTCCCTTAAACTCAATGTGGCTTTGTATAAACAAAAGTATTCTCTGATGCAGGTCCAGAGTTGTACTATCAAGGTGTCAGGCATCGTAGTACTTAAAATTTGCTGTGCTTAGGTACACTGTGCTTATACTGGAAGCTGTTTAAAAAGTGAACTGTTCATTTATGTTCACCATGATGTTAACTTTCGTATGTATAATATTAAAAGGATATAACAGTACTTGGAAATGAAATGCTGAAGTATGGGTGAAAATCTGTGACTATGAAAGCCAGGAAATGTAGGCAGAAAGAAAATAATCTGTTCTAAAGAGCACAGTTGCATATCACGGCCAGCTAATGTTTACGTAGAAGGACAGCGTACACGTCTCTTGTGTTTTCAGCTCCCCATACTTCAAAGAAAATCTTTGTTTGAGGGCACACTTTATAACCTGATGATGAATGAAAAAAGTGTTAGCATTTCCTTAACCCCTGCCTTTGTAAGAGAAAATTTAGATGCATTATTTTTGCTTTCATTAGCCTAACTAAATTCAAAATTTTTTTTAGGTCATCTACTAAGGGATAACATTTGGAAACTTAAATTCTAGTATATGTGGCATTTATATGAATTAAATAATCTGACTGCATTTTCTCTTTCCATGTATTGTGAAGTTTTTTGTCACACAGGCTTCTTGAGCAATTCAGGTTAGGTACCAAATCCTGCTGAACTGTGTGAGAAAAGGTTTTCAGAACACATTTCTACTATTTAATTATTTTAACCCCAGATGATCTGTAGTCTATCAAAATTTTGAGAATATTGTTTCTTTAGAGTTTTAAGTGACTGTCTTATTTCAATAAGATTATTTTTCTCATTCCTTCCTATAGTATAATGTAGATAATCACAAGACAGAATAATTGTCTCATAAATCCATCAGGAATCTGCAGCTTGTTCTTTTCCAATTAATTATTCAATCAGTAAATTTTTTAAAACTCCAGCAGCATGGTTACATCTACACTAATAAAGAATTTTCAGCCTATAATCCAAAACAGAACCTGAATGAATAATGTAATTGAAGTATTACATTACATAAACCACACATGAAAGAATTGCTAATTGCGTTTGATGGTGGGCAATTAATACAGAATCTTAGATGAGCGATTTAAAATGAAACACAGTTTAAAGTTCCCTTTGGAACTAGAGATATCTGAAGTGGTGAGCTACACTGCTGGCCTCAAATTGGTTTGAAAG
>NC_139480.1:24817202-24839702 GCF_008360975.1 Lichenostomus cassidix | reverse complement strand
CTGCTTGTTTTTTAAACTTTGAAAAATCGTTTATTTTCAGAAGCCCAACGTTAGTGAAAAACATACCCACCAGCTTAGGCTATGGAGCAGCTCTTAATGCAAGCTTGCAGGTAAAAAATACTAAATAATTCTTTCTTTGCACACACTGATTATGTTCCTCTGTGTGATATATCTAATTTCTGACTATACATTGGTATAGAATTACCTGTCTTTATGTTTATGTGGACCTGATGGTCATTCTAAATAGTTGGGTTTATCATCCAAGTAAGTTGTATTACCTAGCACTGCAAGTAGTAGTTCTTATTCATGCTACTTTTGATGTGAAGAAGCAAGAAGGACACCCTGTGGCAAAATCTGGAACATTCAGTTTTGCTGCAAATGTTAGATTGATAGAAGCTTTTGCAAATGCATGTGGATATGCATTAATATTTATCCAAGCTGTCATAAATGATTTCACATCATAGTGTTGGGGAACATGGTGCTCATGGCAAAAACTTTAAAGTTTAATTATAATATATAATTTTTATGCAGAAGAGGCAAATGTCAGGACTTTTTTATTTTGAGTTAAGTTCTGGTCATTTTTTAAAGTATAGCAGCTGCTTGCATTATAAAGGAGCCATACATTGTGTGGAAGGGCAAAGGGGTTAAGTGTAATTCAAAGTAAAAAATTGATATAAGACCAGAAAGTACCATGAATATCAGAACATAGGTAATAATGGAAAATAATGAAACCTAAGCAAAAGAAATAGTAAACCAGAAGTAGAAATGCTGTTATATTCAGAATGTGAAAATAATTAGAAATCCACAAAATTCTTCTGACCACCTCAACAACTACTCAAAATGAACTGTTCTGTATTGTGTATATCTCTAAATGTTCATACGTGTATGAGTGCTATTTATATGTATGGAACTAATTATTTTGGTCTTACTTTTCGTTTTGGTAGGCTGCACTGGCAGAGAGTAGTTTACCATTGCTTAGTAACCCAGGACTGATAAATAACGCATCCAGTGGCTTACTGCAGGCAGTCCATGAAGATCTCAATGGTTCGCTGGATCACATTGACAGTAATGGAAATAGCAGTCCAGGCTGCTCTCCTCAGCCTCACATGTAAGTGCAGTTAGCTTTTTTCCAAGGAAAAATGCCTCAGTCTGAGGCACAGTATTACTTAAAAGGGTTTTGAAAGATGGTAAGTGAAACATCTGGAGCTATATATTTGAAACTAAACATTTATATTAAAACATTTGTATAGAGAAGTCTTCATTTACTTTGTAGTAAGATTGGTGAAAGGTTTTTTTTTTTTTTTTTTATAACATTGTCAATTGCTTGCAAGGATTGAACGTAATGGGAGGCTGATCTCTGTGGTCATTTTCATAGCCTGGTTTGTAAGATACAGTCAGAATGTTCACATTGGAATTAGTTGTAATTTTAACTATGAGTCTCTAAACCATTTATGAACTGTAGTAGAGATATTGCCCATTTATATAAACCATAAAATGCAAAGTTTAACTGTTGCCCACAGTTTACATAGAAGCCAGTAAAGTGTAACTTTTTGCCTGTCATATAAATCAGTGTAATTACATATTCAAGTTTAATTACTGGTGCGTCTGTATTGGCAAGGTTTATATGTTATATTTTATGCAAGACTACGATTCCTATTAATATTTAGCAGCTAACTATATCATTAATTACTCTAAATTCTTTCCCCTACCATCTTTTTAATGGAGCTGAGAGAGTGGAAGTATTAAAAATTGATGTATTGTGGATTTCAGAAATGTGTCTGAAGCCTTAGAAATGCCTGGCCTTAATCAGTGGTGTCAAACATGGCAGTTTCTTGTTTACTAAATAGTAAAACATGTATCTTGGAGGTATTGTTTCTCAGGTTATTTATATAATAATTAGCAGTGTGATATCTAAGTAGACTTAGTTTTAAGTTTACCGTAGGATGATTTTTAAAATGTATCTACAATTATGGCATCTTTTTTTTTATGTTTTAAAAAGCTGATCTCGTTTGCCTTTTTTCATTCCGTTTTCTCTTTCACATTTTAAATGTTCATTTTAATTGCTAGAGTGGGATATTTAACAGTAACAGTAATTGAGACCAGACTCCCTTTTTTACTTATGCTCTGATGTGTGAAGTATCCATTTTGATCTGACCTTTTTTTAGGGGAAGTATTTTACTGATTTTTTTCTTCTTTTGTTTGGCATGTTAATATATCTGTGATCACATAGAAATGTTTATTGTCATGCATTTAATTGTTTTATTGCACATTTATTCTACTTGCCTTTGAAAATAATACACTGTGAACATTCATGTATTTTATCAGGTTCCAAACCATTACTTTTTCAAAATGGAAAAATTTGTCTTTTGGAAGTGTCTTTAGATGTATTAAATAATACAAAAGAAGTAATAAAACTTGAAGTAGAAAGAACATGAATATATGCTCTTGAGAGTAACACTACTCTAAAACAAGTAAAGTGAGCAATCAGACAAAAGTTTTTATATCCCATGCTTTATGCTATCAACCATGCCGTGGGTAGCTTGAGGCCTTTTACTTTTAGCAGTTCTCCTGAGTATGCTAATGCTCTCTTCCTGTATAAAATGCCAAGACAATAAAACTTTAAAGAGCAAACAAGAGTTAGATCATGTGTGTTAAAAACAGCTACTTTACAGAAAAGAATGACACTTGCTATTAAAGTTGTTTTGTAAGTGTTAGGCAGATCTGTTTACATATCCTGTGTTCTGTCTGCCGTTCTGCTGGATAAACTGTGATATCTGTGCATATGATTATGTAGATATGGCTGCATTTATAGCTGTGTTTATAGCTAAAATACTGCATATTGTAGCAATTCTTGCCTATAACAAAGGCAAATACCTTGAGTTACACCCTAAATCAAGATTCAGCCTTCCTCTCTTATTTTTATGATGTGTCATTTGTCACAACAGGCATTTTCTGGACTTGCTGTGGTGACTCCTGAGAAACTTGTGAGGACATGTTGCTCACTTCTTTATAGATTAAAGCAAAAGAATGTAAATGCCCTGAGACAGCACTGGATAAAGAATCTATGCTCATTCATCCTTTGCACCAAACTTAGTGCAAGAATTCTGGGCTTCTGTGAGACCATGAGCCGTCAGACAAAAGATACAAGCTATGACTAGATACCCACTCACTTGTGACATTTTTTCCTTTTCTTTGCTGAGGGAAAAAGGGAATGAATACAATCTGCAAGGAAAGGTCAGGGTAGGGAGAGGTTTGCACAGAAGGCAGAGGACCAAGGAAGAGAAAAGGCCTCTTCCTTGCCTCCAGGACCATTGGTCAGGGACCCTGATTTTTGTTAATGAGCATGACTTAAGAAAATGAGAAAATAGTATAGGTGAAGCAAAACCAAAGTAAAACAAGTGAGAAATATGGTAAACAATAACAGCACATTTTAATCTTTGTATTACCTACACAGATGACATAATCTTTTTTTTTTAACTGAAAAATAGTTAATAAACTAGTGGAAAAAAAGTGTTTTACTGGCACAAGCACCTACTTACTTTTAGTCTCCTGAGAAGGTTCACCCAGGACGTGTGGGTGTTTCTCCTCTAGAGAAGGGTTCTTGAGGTGTGATAATTACTGCACTCACTGAAGAATTTGGAGGCTCTGTTTATCTCTGAGTAGATTAAACCTCCATCTCCTGGTTCCCAGGAAAGCGTACTAGTCACACCAGCAGGTGTAGCTGAGCAATTATGTTGCCTGCCATCTTGTAGGTGGCACACATCCAGCAACAATGGAGCAAGGCATTAGGGAAAGAGGCAAGGGGTTGTGTGCAATTTAGAGATCAAAGCATTCAGTTGGGAAGGTACAGAGTTTGGATTCTAGACAAGCTTCCAGGGAGAGGCATTTGTTTGGTATTTCAGCAGGAAATGCGAAAAGTGACAGTGACAGTGTCAAAGTCAAGCAGCTTAGTTAGGCATTTGGCTGTTAAAATTGTACTGGCTGTCATTTTATCAGTTATGATAAAACTATATGATGGCAAAACTGTCTTATTTTGGGATGATCATAATAATGTTTTTAGCATAAATATTTCTTTTTATAAACATATTTTGTGTGTGTGTGTGTAGAAATCAGTAAATCTGTGGTTGAGCATTGGAACATTATCAGACACACTGACTTCTGTTATTGTAGTGCTTTATCTACCCAGTGTCCTAAGGTGGAGAAATGGTTTCAGTCCTTGGATAATAGTTTCTGTCCATGGATATGAACCTAATACTTGGATATAAACCTAGTACTTCACATCTAGTTTTGAGAAACAGAGTAGTAAGAGCAGTTAAAGTCATTAATTTACTCATCTGTGACCAGGTATCTTAACATGGGTGGGCAAATCAACTTACTTAGAAAATAGTCTCTGTTCACTGACTAGAGAAAGACAGTAGCTCTATAACTTCAAGTAACTGTATCACACTTAAGTGCTTGTTAAGTACCGTGTGTCCCAGCCAATGTATTTAGGGCACTTTAAGACCTCTAAAATTTTGGCCTCAAGTGATGAAATATAATTTGCTCCATTTCTTATGCTTTTTGAATACTTAAAAATACAGCAGTAAGTTGCAGGTGATCAGTATAACCGTGGCCTGGTAGTTGGGGTAACTCTTATATTAATAATTGCATAATGCATCTGAAATTTTATGCTGTGATCGTCCCAGTTTCCTTTCTCTGTATGATGAAAGGTGGCAATTCCATGACCCGGTATGCAGCACATGAGTAGTGGGATCTGAAGTCCTAGGTTTACTTTCTGTGTTTCAGCAGTATTAAATCCAAGTTCTATCTTTGACTGGTCTTCAAATCTGATTCCTGGTATGTAGGCACTGAGTGCTGCCTTGACATAAATCTTCACTAAGAAAATGTGTTACTTATTGTGAGCATATATGTTTGTCGCTGTTGAGCCACTAGCAGAGAAGGAAAACCCGGATTCTCAGTGTGGCATAGAAAAAGCGCCTTATTATTTTGAATCCAACATATATATAGACTTCTCAGAGGTCACCCAGATTGGTCAGTCAGAAACCTCCCCCTAGGCCTGATTGGCCAGGCCTGAACTGTCCAAATCTCGAGACACTGTTTCAACAACATCCAAACTTTATCTTTGTTTATAAAACACAGGAGAATGTTCTCATGGGAAAGACCTGTGCTAGCCATATATGTTCTGTTCAAAATTTAAGTTTCTTCTAAGATCAGTTGTCAACAATCAATGTCAGTCAATTGTATTTTAAGTCAATTCTTAAGACTGTTTCTTTTCCTTCATCATTTCAACATGGACTACTTCTCCAAACTTAGTGTGATTAAGAGCTGATAGGCAATATGTTTCAAAGTGACAAACAGAACTGAAGATATTTTTACACAAAGATTCATTATTTATGTAGAACTAGATGCTGCTAATCTTACATAACAGTTGTACATGGATGTAACTGTAAATTCCACGGTACACACTTCTGGAGTATAAATGCAGACTTCTGAATTAAAAAAAGAAACCGCAAGCATCCAAACAAGTGCAATTAAAGCTGGGTTGTGGGAAACATTGGAAAAAACTTTTATTATTCCTGTAGAAACAACAGCATTGGATGAGACAGGAAATGGTGCTTAGGAACAATAATGACCGTTCATGCATTAGTGAAAATGCAACTCCTTTTTAACCTGTATGTAATACACAGCATACTGCTGAGGAGTTTTGGAAGGATTTGAAGGTCAGTTCTTCCAGAGTTAATAGATTTAGATTTTCAAATGAACATCAGGATCATAATGAAATCAACTTTGTGCTATTACTTTTCATGTCTCTATTATACATTCAAGTGTTCTCGTTCTTGGGAAAGGCAAATAAGGGATTCAAATCAAGTTCAACTATTTTTCTGGTGTTTGTCTCTGCATTTGTACTAGAGTGATTACACATAAGTGATTATTGCAACTGGCACAGACCCGGGTTTTTTATCACCAGAATACTTAGCGCTTCACTTGTCCTCATGGTCATGGCAAATGCATCATGCAAAATGCCATTTTGCTTCATTGTAAATCCTAAGGGGAAAAGGTACCATTTTAATCTGCAAAGCTTCATAGCAGTTGCGGCAACTGAAAGAAATTGGTAATAAGAAAGGGAATTGGTCATGAACAAGGAAGAGTGCAGACTGAGAAAATGTAGTCTTGCCATAAGAAACAATGGGGCAATTATACCATTCTGTTAAAACTCACTGCAGGTCATTTAATAAGGAGTGAAAGGAGTTAGAAAAGGTGATAGGGAAAGCAGATATCCCTCTGCTGAGGTTTTGTGGAAGGAACATGTCATCGTGGTTGTCTCCCTGCTCACCCTGTGAGAGAGTAGACTGAGCACAATGCAGCTAAACTCATTCTCAATTGACTTACTTAAATAATCTACTTTGTAACAGCAGATCCAGAGTCCTGGAGTCATGTCATTCTGATTTCTAGAATTTTAGCTGTTGACAGCTCTTTAGAAAAGTACAGTGAAAACAAGAAATAAGGCTTTAGAGTCACTTCTCAAAAAGTGAGTTCCTTCATCATCTCCTATATGACTCTTTGTGTTCAGCTATTGTAGTGCTGTACTTTGTAAGATGGGAATTGTTTGAAGCCAAATGTCATGACACACATATATATTACATGATCTTTAAAGCTGTTTCTAGAAAATATTATGTTAGGTTGTTATGAGAAAGAATAACTTTTCTCAAAATGAGCAAGGGTAAGAATCAATCTGGAAAAAAAACCAAGAAAAAAAGAAAAAAAAAAAGACCTTATCCAGTGTAGTCCTTCATCTTCGAGTTTGTGTGGAAAAAGTGAGTTCCAAGTATCTATGGTTTCAGTCACCTTTTCCTTTGTATTCTCCTGTTGTTCTCAACCCTACTCCTTTACCTTTTCTCACTCTTGCCCTGACTGGATCATTTCTCTCTGCAGTTCTATCTGCATAATCATCAAACTTGTTATTTTTTTTTCAAACTTTTTTATCTTTAAATTTTATTCCCAGAGGCAAATATGATTATTCTGCTCTAAGATCATTTACTTTTGAGGTGCTTCAGTTTGAAAGCATTCCATTGTCAGGTCGTTCCCATATCTGATTATTCCAGTCCCCCACTGTTAAGCTTTCACACCACTTACAGTAGGTTACCTATCATTTCAGTTTTAATCCCTTTCATTCCCTTGTTTCTTTAACTTCATAATGTTCCAATCCCCTGTCTTTCCTTCTTTTTTTTCTTTTTTTTCTTTTTTTCTTTTTTTTTTTTTTTGTTATCGTTTCATTGTCCCATTTCATGATCTCTTTGCATTTACCTTGGAGGCTTGTTCTGTTCTAGGGGACTGCTATGATCCAAGTCTCTTGTTCATTGTATAAGACTTGACATAGTATATAAGAAAATAAACTCGCGAAACACATCAATTAACAGGGATGTAACAAGCATTATTAAATAGGTGAGAAGCATGTAATTGAGCAGATGAATGTGGTAGCAATTGCAGTATTTCTGGGTATCCTTGTTCATCAAAAATGTTTCACCTAATCACATGATATTTTAATGCCTGTATAATTTAATTTCACACATTTTTATTCATAAATCTAACATAAGGATGATAATGGGCAAAGAGACTTTGTGACAACAATTGACTTTTATTTTTATATGAAAAGAGGAACAGCTAGGAAATGGGATCTTAAAGGTTATAGCTTTTGTCTGAGCATATTCCCACTGAAGGAAGTTCTATTGTGAAAATATGCAGTGAAACAATTTTGGCTTTTGTACTGAGCCATTCACATGTGGACACTAATGGAAATATAAGCAATGATGTTTTGATTAATAATATTTTCCACCATTCCCATTGAAACAACTTTTCACTTGCATGTTTCCCTAAATATTTGTATTCTCATTTTTTAAATTTTATTTTACAGTACTTTATTTTTGGTCCATTTGTCCTCTACATTTTCTTCTGCTCATCCATTTTCTTATTTTCTAACACTGATGGTCCAGTTCTTTATCATTTTGTCTCTAGCTTCTTAAATGTTACATGTCTTACTTTACATCAGAAGTTTCTATTTCTTTTTTACATTATTCCAGCCCCAATTGTTGCACTTCTAGAGTACATTCCCAATGCTCTTAACAAAAAGATCACTCCAGAGATACAGTGCCTTCAGCTGAAAAGAGTCAGATCCCCATAGCATGGCTTGTAGAAGTTGGTAGGCTCCTGTGGGGTTTCACAGAATCTTTTTGGAAGCTGTCTTGCTGAATACTTTGTGGTACTGCTGTCATGAATTCTCAGTGTATGGACAAGACACTTTTGCTTTTCACATAAAAGGTCTGTATAAGAAAAGGCATCATCTTAAGTATTGTTGCAGATGTTAAAAATTTGTTTGAAGTTGCACAGCTAAATCTCTCTGCAATGTGGTTGTGTAACTCCTAAAATTAGTTCATAAGAGAGTCCTGTCTTTCTACAGTGGAAAAGCTGACATGACAGTGCCATTAAAGTGTATTTCTAAAACTGCACAGACAGTAACAAATTTTGCCCACTATTGATGATTGCATTTGCTTTTTAAGTAACCATAATATTAAAAGCCAAAATTTAAGAAATTTTGAAAGTGGACTGTCTAAATACTATTTCCTAAATACACATGTTCAAAATGTGTCTTTACACTTACCACATAAAAATGCAAATAAAAATGTACAATTATATCCAACTGATAACAGTTACACCACTAGTTTAAACAATGATCAAAAAATCCGAGCATTATTTGAAAATATAGGACATAATGTTGAGAAAGTATTGACTATTGTTTAATCTTTAGAATTCATAGAAAACTAGGCACTTTACAATTTCAAAAGACTAAAAATTCCAGTGCAGGGTTGGTTTTTTTTAAGGCTTAATAAAAAGATTTTATCCCATGTGAAACCCCATGTGTATGTCACATTGAAGTTACTATATCTCAAGACGGCTAAAGATATGATTATACCTGGTAAAGTCCGTATGTAAAAGTAATGTTCACAATCTTCTGGTGAAGTGCAGTTGCACCTAACAAAAGTCTTTGATTTAGATCAGTGCTGGGAATGCATATGTGTAGTACAGACACTTATGTAATTTCTGTTGCAGTTATTAACGCAAGTATTCTGGTGGTTTCCTCCAAATAAGCAACAGCATTAAAAGGGTGTCTTAAATTAGACTGAACATATCCAATAGTCTCCCTCCTATACCAAGATTTTACCAAGTTCATTGATCCACTGTACCCATTAATAAGGATTTAATGATGTTGCAGAATCTTTGTATGATCGTGTTTACTCCACTGAATACTTTTCAAAGACTTTAATAAGCCTGTGATTGAGATGGATAAGGGGATATGTTTATTTGATGTAGTATTATGCTATTATTGTAGTAGTCTGGGTAATTAGGGCCTTCCCCCCCAAAAAATTATTGTTTCTCTTCATGTTGCCCCTCCTTTTCTTCATTCCTTGCAAATTTACCATTATCAGACATCATAGCTGAAAAAACAATCCCTGAGCTTTTATCTCCTCTTGTTCTAAGAACACAAGACATAAGAGTCATGTTGTGGGCAACCATATATTACAATTTCTCTCCTAAAATTACCGTAGTCCATCTCAAATTTGAAAGACATTGCGAAACTTCATTCCTTTGATTCCAGACTAATTATTTTCTACTTTAGTTTCACTGATACAGTTCTAGTTTACAGAGTCTTCTTTTACTCTTCCTCATGTTTCTCAAACGTATTCTAGAGAGCACACTGTGAGCTTTGAATCTTCATTTTGTAGACCAAACAGACTGTTTCTGATACAGCAGACTGTCCATTTTCCTCATCTGTCTACAAGCCATTCCATAAAAAGAAGACTCAGTTAGGATTTAGTTATATGGGTAGGTACAACAGGTTTTTGAAGAATTCCAGATGTACTTGTGTATAATGTGTTTCTTCTTTGTCTCTGTTCCTGTGGGGAAAAAGCATATTTCAGCTATATTCAGCTGAACTGTTATGGTTTATTTTAATATACACAATTGCAGATGGATTGGGGGCCCTGTTGTGGAAGGTGCTGTACAAAGGCAAACCAAAAAGGTTTGTCAAATCCCTGCCCCAAACTCTTGCAATCTTAGGTAGTAATTGAATTACTTAGGAGGCATGATTAATATTCATATGCTAACAGTTTGGTGAAATGTTCTGAAAAAAGTTAGAATGGCTGGATGCACTGGATGACTGGATGCATTCTTAAGACTAGAAATTGTAGCTGGTGGCATATGTGTGCTGACAAGGGTACTTGGTTGTTGAGAGCATACTTAACAGGAATGTTGCACATAAAAGTAAGCCCTGTCTTCCTTGCAGTTCTTCTGATTGGTCTTTTCGGAAGACTGGGGAAAGACTGAAAACACTAGGGTTTTTTGAGAGGAGAGGAACTAGGTGGGAAATAATGACAACCTATAGAACACTGTGCAGAGAAGATGGGAAAGAACTTGTCCAGTGGGAACAGGACAAGACATAATTGATTAGTATTGTGGCAAGAACAGTTAGTATAGACACCAGGAAAAAACCCCCACCTTTATGACTTTAGTATAGTTAAGTGTTGATGTATGTGCCAGCACAGAAAGTCTTTGGAACCACTGATACTGGAGGCTTCTAAAAATAAAGTGGTCAAAAGTGAAATAAGTATAAATGATCCTACTTTGGGGTAGGGAAAGGAAATGAAGAGACTATATGATCTCTTGAAGTCCCTTCTAACCCTGTTTCCTTTGATCTGTATCACAAATTTTAAAAAAGTAGGCGCTTTTTCATGTACGCCATGTTTTACAAAGGTAGAGGAATTGTCCATATATATTTATTTTGTTATTTGGAACAGCTATCATTGCTGAATACTTTTAAGCATTCTTTTTTTAAAGATTGAATTGAAACTTGGCCTCACAGAGAAATATGTGGTGAACATAAAATTCATCTGATGTGAGAAATGTCAGCAAGGGCAATGCAGAAAGTCCTAAACAGGTCAGTTTGATATAATTGCCTGTGTTGAGTGTGATGTGTGGTTCTACTTGTTAAATGCTACCATCAGCTATTCAGCAAAAAACTCACTAAAGGGCTGGCATTTCTCCAGACTTGTTCTAGCAGACCAAGCTAGTCCAGCTAGGCCAGCAGTCTTGGGAATCCAGAGAGTCTCAGCTGACTGGAAACTGGTGAATGTTTCCAAGAAAGGCAGGAGGACACTGGAAACTACAGGCCTGTTGGTCTCAATTCAGTGTCCAGAAAAATCATGGAAGACCTTATTCTGGGGAGTATTGAGTAAAAAAAGAGGACGACAACATAGTCATTGGTCACAGCCACCATGGCTTTGTGAGGGGGAAGTCCAGTTTGTCAAACCTGGTTTCTTTCTATGACAGGGTAACCCACCCCGCTGATCTAGGAAGGCCAGGAGATGTAGTAATTTTGAATTTCAGTAAAGCTTTTGATACTGTCTCTCACAGGATCCTCCTGGACAAAATGTTCAGCACTCAGCTGGATAAACACATCATGGGATGGGTGAGCAGCTGGCTCATGGGTCAGGCACAAAGGGTTACAGTGAACAGGGTGACATCAGACATCAGACTGGTGACTGACTTGGACACAGGACAGGAAGGGATACTAAGTGAGTTTGCCAATGACACTAAATTTGGAGGTGCAGTCAACTCCCTTGAGGGAGTTGTCCCATACCATCTATCTGATCATCTCTGTTTCCCAAGAGTTTTATTGATGTAAAAGTTTTCAACAGAAATTTAAAAAAAAACCATTTTATATAGCATGTATTTATATTAGAATGTACGAACCTAACATATAGCACAGTCCAAATTCTCCCTCAGCTTTTCCTGGATCATTGAATAGCTTTCCACATTTTGCATAGAGATTATTTATCTGCTCTAACCCACAAATAACACTGAGGTACTTAGTTGTTGCTGCTAAGTTTCTGTGTAACTGGTACAATTTTTAAAACTTCCCAACCATTAGACACTACAGAGCATGCCAGATCTACAGCCTCTTGTCTTGAACTTTGTTGTTTCTGGTCTTGCTCTTTTTCTATGGTTCTTCAATAACCCCAAAAATATTCACGCTGAAATCTCTAGTACTTTGTCTTTTTGCTTTGAAATTTTGCCTTAAAACTTCTGTGCTCTTTCTCCCTAATACTTTTCTTTGTTTAGCATGTTAACTTTAGGCGTTTGAACTAGATGCAGTTGATGGGTTGAAAGACTTTAGAGGCCTGTGCCCTAAGCAAATTTCTAGTCAATTTTCTACTTTTTTCTGTTTCTATCACAGAGAAAATACATTTATTTAGACACCAAAGGGAGCAAGCAAATGTCAAGGATGGGAATTTTAGTAAGAGTTGCTAGAATCAGAAAATCTTTGTTAATGTCATCTTCTTAAGTAGAACTTGATTCTTAAAAATTTTGATCCTGTAAGAAGGGCTAATTGTAGATGAGCTTTAAGCCTCATTTGATATTTAAAGTGTATTCTTAATATGACAGTTTTTCAGAAAGATAATGTCTTTATCTATGTTCAAAATTTAATATATTATTGCAAATAGGATATCCCTATTTATAGTCTTAATCTTTTCATGCCAAGTTTAAAAATAATAATAATTTTTAAAAAATAACCCCAGACAATAGGCAATTTCATAATATAAAAAAATTCTGTATATTTTCACTGCCCATTTTTAATATTTTTTTAAGGGTAAATTGAACTGTCAAATCTGTCAATTTGTCCTCTAGAAATTCCTCTGTGCAATTCTCATTTCTTTGAACTAAGCTAAAAGGAAGAAGATAACATGTTTGGTTGTTGGGGGCTTTTTATTATTGTCAACATTTTAACAACTCAGACTCGTTACTATGAAGATTAAATTCTTCCAAAATTTGTTTTGCATATTTTCCTTCTCATTTTGATATGCCACCAATGGCCATTTTCAAACTTTTCTTTGACCAGGAACTGTGTGCTTTAGGTGACCCTGATTTAAAGAGAGCCAGTTGGTATTTGGATGAGCTTGGACAGGTCCAAAGTGATAGGACAGGAAGCACCAAGCACCAATTCCAGCCAGTTTAGGATCAAATGTATTTGTATATTTTGTAGATGAGCAGATAAGTCATCCCTGAGTTGGGAAGTGCATATGCTATAGAAAGGAAAAATGAGAGGTTTGCTCCTAGTCTCCAGGAATTAATGGCTAGCTGGCTTTGCAATGTGAAGGTCAATATGTGTCAAAACATTTTTCCTGTGGATTAATGGTAGATGGCATCTTGGAATTATTGAATATTTAATATTTTTAATAGGATTTAAGTACATAATAATTTTAAAAACCAGAGCTCATTAACTGTGTAACATACTAAGGATTTTAGAAACTTCTCTTTTGCAGTACTTTTAAATTTTATAATACATTAGTAGTGTGATTACTATAAGGATAAAATTATTATAAATCTGCCATATTAAATTGGGTGACCCTTAAGTATGAGTAAGGTGAAGGTATGTGCTTGTTTCCTATACTTTCCATGTTTCCGTAATTTCAGTATATCACTATTGCTCATATCTCCAAGCCTCTACTCTTGTGTTGACTTCAGAGGCAGCTAAATTAAATCAATTCAAAGTTTCCTCCTTCAGGTGTGTTTCCTATGCCATAGGTCATTTCTGTTGTTCCTTCCTGGATTCTTCTGTATGGTTTTTGAGATGGGTGAGTAATAGCTAAAGGGTAGTCAAGTACATTAAATTTAGAATTTGAAGTGAGGGCCTACTTATAAATACATAAACATATTTTATATAATTGTCATTGTCATTGTCATTATTCCCTCCTAGTTGGTCTAACTTACTGGATTTTGACTTCTTAAGCAGAGGCGCCATTGAGGGATTCATAATATATTTCCCAAGTGGTTATAGTAGATGGATGTATATGGGTAGTTTATATTCTTTCTTTTATTTGTTGCAGTAAATTGATTTTGCCATGAATTGTCAGCTTTGGGTTTTTTTCACAGTTAACTTCGCATATAACTAGTCTGTATATATAGTGTCGTTATCTCAGTCTGTTGTTATCTTCAGGGTTGTTCATAATTATATTCAAAATAGAAATCAAATGTAGGATCTTAGAGATCTCTTGCTGTTAACCTACCTCTATATTGTGATATAATCTTTTGTTCTTCCTTCATCTAACTAATTTTATTACTGACAAATCTTCATATCTACTTTCAGTATGAGTTAGATTTTTTGAAGTTTCTCATAGGAATTTGCAAATTTAAATACGTCCATCTGCTCTCCTTGTTTACTGCAGCATTATTCTTAGAAGCCTCATAGAGCAAGTAAAATTACAGGTCTTACATATACTTGTTATTCCACCTCATTCATCTGGTAGAAAAATATGTAATTCACTACGTATTTCACCTTTGGTTATTCCCCCTTCTCCCCAAGTGCTCTGTCAGATGCATTACATATTGTACTTACATCTTCTGTTGTGAATAAACTTCAGAAGTGAAATCATAGCCCTAACGAAGTCAAGGGGAATTTTGCCATTGACTTGAATGAAATCTGGAGCTCATCTGAGGAAACTTTTTGTCTTCTTGTCTTCGGCTTTCCCTCATTTCTTATTCTGCCTTCAGTCACTCTGAATCACTCCTAGTCTCCATCTGCTATTTCTTGTGACTTCTTACTGTCCCATTTCTCAATTTCAATTCATCAAATCTTTTAATATTTTTTCTTTTTCTTTTCCTTTTCTTTTTTCTAAATAAGACAACGAGCTCTCACAGATCTGAAATCTTTTTCTTAGGTCTTTGAAAATTTGCACACTCTCACTAGTATACAACATTAGCAAAATCACTAATGTTGAAATCCAGAACAGTTTTATCCATGCAAATACAAGCAAGAAATATTTTCTCAGTTGTGTCAGGATTAATTGGATATGCCCTGTTAACCAATAAGTTTGTGAGTGTTTTTTAAAAAGGATTGGGTTTTATTTTTCCTGCTAATGTAAGTGTAATGTCTTAATAGTTTCTACTATCTATATTCCCCTAAAACCCAAAAGGTACAGTTCAAATCACCTCTTCCTTCTTTTTCTTTTTTTTTCCTTTTTCCATTTTCTTCATTAAACAGCCCTCTTAGTACCTCTTTTCCAAGCACCCTGTATGGCTTGTGGCATTTTCTTCTTTTTAAAATAGCACTATGTGTTCTCTTAGCTCAGATTTTCAGGTAATAATGAGAGTCTTCCTGCTGCCCCACTCCCTTCTGATATTAGATATACATAGGCACTCATTTACATATACAGAGTAGCTTTCCTCTGCCATTTTCATGCTAGATCTTCACATCCAGTTATTAATTGTTCTTGACTTTTACTCTGGTCTTACATTTACAATATCTGAGTACTCTCTGATTTCTCCTGGAATATAAGAATATGCTGGGACCTATCCTTGTTTACATCTTTATCGATGTCCTCCAGGATGGACATCTTTGTCATTAGGTTTGCACATGATATCAAATTAGGGGAGCATTAAATATGTTTAAAGGTAAGATAGCCATTCAGAGGACCTGTATGGGCTGAAGGATTTGGTGAAGATGAACTTTATGAAATGCCCTGTCCTGCACTGAGGAAGGAAAATCCCCATCTGTGTCCAGCTTTGGCACCTCAGATTTAAAAATTACAGCAGTAAACTGGGTTAGTTCAGCAAAAGTCTACCAGGATGGTCAGAAGCAGAAACAATTGCCCTCTGGGGACAGCCAGAGAGAGCTGAACCAGATCAGCCTGGAGAAGAGGAGGCTTTGAGGGGACCTGACTCTCAGTACCTACAGGAAGATTAGCAAGAAGGTGCAACCAGGCTTTTCACTGTGGTGGTAGAATGAGAGGCAGAGGGCATAAGTTAAAATGAGAGTTTCAGGCTGGATATAAAGATATATGGATATACATCCTCTTTCCTTATGAGGACAGCTAGGCAGTGGATGGGACTGTTGACAAGGAAGTTGAATAATCCATATCCTCCAATGTTTTCCAAACCTGACTGGATAAAATCCTAAGCAATCTGGACTTTGTAGCTGTGTGTTCTTTAGGCAGTGGGTTCTCCTAGATGTATTCTAGAGCCCTTGACCTGAATTATCCAGTGATCCTAGGGTGTGTTTTCTTTAAAACAGAACCACTGGGAGAGTGAGCAGAAGCAAGATAGCAATTTTAGCAATCAGACTTAGAAAGATGCTCTTTAATTTGTTTTACAGATACTAGTCAAGTCATATCAGGTGCTCACAGAAGGGATGGATCTTACAAACAGCAATAACTGAGTTTACATATTTTTAATGTATCACAAAATAAAAGTTGTTTGCAAGACCAGTTTTGGGCAATTTGTAATTATGGGGTTTGTGTTTATTATTTTTCTTTGCCCCTGCACCAAGGAACACACCTCCCTTTTATTCTAGTGTAATTGAAGCAAAAACTTGAAGAGCACTAGCTGCTTCTACACTGACTGATAAAATTTTATCAACAGATATTATAAATAGGAAAGTCTAGTTTAGAAGTTGTAAAAGCAATAATAGACTTACACAAAGTCATTCGTACTTGCTGCTACACCTTACTTGATGCGCCAGAGGCACTTTGTGACCATTGATCATTAATTCCATCTTATGCCATCTCCTCTAGCGCTGAACTAAAGACAAACTTTAGTGGCCTAATTAACTATTCCTGTGCACTTTTATCTCCTGTCAGCATCTGTAGCAGTGCCTGCTAGCTAGGACTGTTTGTTGCCTCTGCTTTCCATTGCCAAGTCAGTGCAACTCCCAACTCCACCATGGTATACTTGAAATTTTTGGTGATGGATGAAAAAATATGAAAATAAGTATATTCCAGAGGTATTTTTTCTGCTTCAGTGTTGCATTTCAGGGAATAATAGGTTATTCCAATTTTTTTCTCAAAATGGCTCTTGGAGGGCTCAGGATGGAAGGGTGTAATTTGAAAGTGGCAGATGGACAGAGCACATCCATAAACACTCCCACTGAAGAGCAGAGCTTCTAGAGGAATCATATTTCTGGTCTTCTTCAACCAGGATGTTGTAGCTTTCCTCTCTCTTTAGTGAAATGACGTAGCACACCCTCAGCTACCTGACAAGGATATGTGACAGCAGGATGTTCCTTCCTTTCTTGTTTGAAGCCAGATTTTTGCATATAGGCATTATTTTATCTAGAAATAATGCTACTTCTTTGTCATTTCCCTATATGTGATAAATTTATGGGGGAAGTGTTTCCTGGTCTTCAAGGAGAAATAATAATGGATTCAGTGATGGTTATAGCATTACTGAATTTTTATTTAATTACTCGTCTTAAACTTTCTTCCCTTTTTCAATGTTTGGATTAATATCTCCCTATGTGTCTGTGCATATTCACATCAATAAACAGTTCACTTCTGCTTAAAAAAAATAAACTGTTTATAATAGCATAAAACTTTAGAAAGAGTAAAAATTAAATAACATGAAAATACTATAGGATTTGAGGATTTGTCTCCATTTGTCTACAAAAGAATAAATATAAAAATTCTAAATCTGAAATAGTGGAATGGATAAGAAAGCTTTTCTTTCTAAATTGCTGCAGGATATCCTGCATATCTATAGCTATATTGGCAAGATGTTATACAGCTCTTCCTGAGGAAGTACTAGTTCACCTCTGTTAGGAAAAAAAGGCAGCAATAGAAGTTGTATATAATATATTTCAACAGGTTACATTTGGAAAACACTTAATGCAAAGGAGTCTTTAGAAAGCAAAAATGCTTTAGATAAAAATAAATATTTTAAACATTTTTCACATATGAAAATATGGAAACAAACAAAAATAATTAGATTGGCCACAGTATTCTTTGAGCTTGGTAGCTTACCTTCTTGGCTTGGACACAAATATTTACGAACTTTCACAGTTCAAAGAATTCTGTAGCTGTGGATCTTCTCCCAGTGTATACATGGAACACTGTGTAGATGAATCAAAACTGAACCTACAGTTCAGGATGCCCACAACATATAAGAATTGAGGGCACCTGTTGGTAATAAGCAAAAACATAAATAAAAAGTGCAGGTCTCTGATGTTAAAAGTTACACTGGAAATGTGACGCTCTATAAAAGATACTGTGTTACATAAATATAACGTTCATTTTTTTTCTTTTTGTGTACTGAAGCATAGTAATTGTAATTCAGTAAAGACAGTGAATACGTATTACAGTTGGAGGAATATCTGCAGACTAACCAAGTAGTTTTGAAGATGTAATTTTTGTGGGCTTAAGGCTGTCTACAGAATTGTGAGAAAGAATGGATCAAACAGAACATCAGTTGATTTGGGATGTAGTTAAAGTTGCTTGAGAGCTAACTAATTATTTAGTTCAGATTTTTTTTGACTCTTAAGAATTTATATTTATTTAACGGGCAAACATAAACTTATAAGAAAATCAGTGTAGGTTGCCATTACACATATGGCTTAGAAATTGTTCAGTCCCAAAGATTCTCCTGGGAAAACTTTCTTCATCTGAGTTTTAGAAAATTCATTATCTTTATACACTTCTATATGAAGTGACTAGGAAAGCTAGTGGGTCAATAGTATCAAAATTAAAGTCTCATACAAAATAAGCTTGGGAGGGACTTCAAGACATGATGTTATTTACTGCCCTTTGTGCCACTGAATACCAAAGTTAAAAACTCCCTAGTGTTACTAGGTGCCTAAGTCGCCATAGCAATACAAAATACTTTCAGCTGCAACCCAGCAAAAAGATTATCCTTTCATGATTTTAGACTGATTATTGCAACCCCTGACTGGAATAAAAATGATCCGAAAGAGCTTAAAATAATTACACGACTTACTGCAAACCATATTCTTGGCTACAAAGCTCACAGTAAGCACATTGACCTAGGCAGCTTCTCTCTCTCAACATCTACCACCACTTCAATACAAAGCCAAAAGCAAAGTATTTTCAGTGCCAGTCATTACATTGACTTAACTGTCTGGGAGACTCAGTCTCTCTGTCATGATGTCCCACAGCACTTTTTCTTAAATGATTTTAACAGAACATTTAAGACTTTTGGTGGATATGGGCAACAATGTTTAGAGGACCCAGATCTGAACTGTGGAATTTGTTCACTGGGAATCCTAGAGGAGTTGAATCCTGGAATTTTCCTGGCAGCTTTCAGAATTAAACACTGAACCTCTTGCCTTTTTTTTTTCTCTTTCACATAAAAAAAATTAGAAATTGAACTAATGAACTAATTCTTTTTTTTTCTTTCTTTCTATAGAATTACATGAAAGATATACAGGGAAACTTAAACTGTTAGATCTCTTGTTTGGAAGAAGGAAAGGATTGCTGTAGTAACTCTGTGCTGGTGATTATAAAAGGCATTGTCCACCTTCATATGTTTTCCAAAGAAAAACTGAATCTTTTATTCAAAGCTTAGAATGAGCACTATTTTACTAAACAAATCTAAACCTTTTTGTAATTATTTATATTTTCTTGTCCTGAGTTCTCACTGCTGTTTTGCTTTATTTGGTATCCTCTTGTGTTAAAGTTGATGTGAAGTGAATCCACTGTAGAAAATGTGCTATTCATAATTGAGAATATTGTGTCAAGTATATTTTCTCCTTGTTGACACCAGCTCAACTCAATTTAATTAAGAAATCATGTACTTGGTTATACGATCTGGTTGTTTTCTTGTCAGCAACAGCACACGTTCTAGCGTTTAAAAGTTGAATGTAACACTTGTTTTGTTGCTGTTGTCTAGATTTTAGCAGTATTTTAGTAGCTATCATACTAAACACGTTTTCCCAAGGCAGAAATAGGCTTATCTTGTGCAAAACTCAGAAGACAAGTTCACCTTGTATCAGATGAGTTTTTGCAGGCTTTGAGAATTTAGCTTCATCTCTAAATATTTGGAAGTTACTTTATACATATCTTCCTAGTATATATTTATCCCTCAGCTGCCTGTCCTGTTATCTTTCTTTTTCCTTTGAAATTGCAAAGCTCTTCTCCAACAGACTACAGTCTTCATAAAGCCTCTGTAAGTGTCCAGCAACTGTTACCTGTCTCCTGGCAGCTATTCTGATTAAATTTTATAAATAGTCATTTCTTTAAGGATACAGTATGCAGTTGCAGTTTGCCAGTTGCAAGGAGTGAGAAAAAAACCTTCATGTGAAGCTGTAAAGCATGTGGAAGAGTGAATGTTTGAGGCAGACACATAGAGGAGCTTCATGTTCTGTGATCTATGAGCAAAGAAGTAATGTATTGAGATGAGCAGGCAGATCTGCAAGATATCAGAATCCTTCTTTTATATTAAAAACATCTCTCACAGGGAGTATTATTTTGAAAGTGCTGGGGTATGGGAAAAGTCTTCTTTATAATTGTAGATCCATCAATTTTAACGAAGGTTATCCATGGAAATGAGAATGTTCATTTGTTTATATCTTTACCAAAAAGTTCTTTGAAATAATTTAGCATAGCCATATTTTATTTTTGCTGCTGCTGCAGTCATCTACTTGCTTTCTGTTTGTAACATTGTATTGTCAGCCCCAAGCTCAGGCAGAGGTGTATTTTGCCAGCACTTACTCAAAGGAGACAGGCATTTTGATGAGGCATTATGTCATAATCATACTTGCTGAGAGATGCATCCATCATCCCTTTGTTATACTGAAGAGTTAACAGGGACTTAACATACTTCTCACAAATGTGCATCTAACCGCAAGGATGATTTGGGAAAGGTGCAAAAAGATGGGGACTCCAAGGGTGCCCAGGCAACCTAGTCCAGTGCTTCACTGTCTGTACTAATTTTTAACTCCAGCATCTGAGCTGTTGCTCTTCCTGTAACCTAAGACATCCAATTTTCAGCCATTCATCATATAACAGTCTTTTCCCTAATCCTCTACCAGGGTTTTCTCAAGTTATTGACGTCTGTGAAGTTAATAATGATGCTCTCTATTCTATCTTTGTTTCCATTAATGAAAAGTAAATGTATAAAAATATATATTTTTAGTTTATATCTGTAAAAAAGAGTGGTTGAAAAAATGAAAATTTTGTATCCTGATTAGTCCTTTAAGCTATTCATCCTTCCACAGATTAGTTATCAAAATAATCTTTGAACTGTCCTTGCAAAATGCGGTCCTCAATGCAAAAAAATTGCAGTACAAGAGGAACTAATATCTTAATTTGTAGTACATTTTTATTGGCTATTTCATGTTATCTGCTCTATGCAGTGGCTGCACTCCAACAACTGAAGTGTGATAAAAGCAACCTGGACACCAACCTTAAATGAATTGAACTCATTTGGGAAAAAATTTCTGTATAGTCAGAATTTCTTAAGCATGGAAAGGAAAGCATAGCAATGAATCATAGAATGCTTTGGGACAGAAGGGACATTTAAAGATCATCTACTCCTCCTCCCTTCCATGAGCAGAGGTATCCTTTATTAGATTGCTGAAAGCCCCGTCCAGCTTGATTTTGAGCACTTTCAGGAACGAGGCGTCCACAACTTCTCTGGGCAACCTGTTTCAGTTTCTTACCGTCCTTATGTAAAAGATTTTTTTTTCTTATGTCCAATGTAAACCTACCTTCCTCAAGTTTACAAATGTTGCCCCTTGTCCTGCCTCTGTAGGCCTTGGGGGAAAGTCCCCATCTTTCTTATAACCCTCTTAAGTATTGAAAGGTGTTCCTGGAGCCTTCTCTTCTCCAGGCGGAACAACTTCAACTCTCTGCACCTTTCTTCATAGGAGAGGTTTCCCGCCCTCTGACTATTTTTGTGGCCCTTCTCTGAACTTGCTCTGACCAGTTCCATGTCTGTCTCGTACTGGGGACTCCAGAGCTGGATGTGAGCTCCAGGTAGGACCTCATGAGAGCAGAGTACAGAGGGGAGTGGAGGGGAGAATCACCTCTCTCAACCTCCTGAGCATGATTCTTTTTATGCAGCCCAGGATACAATTGGCTTTCTGGGTGGTAAGTGCACATTTCCAGTCCATTTTTTCATCCCCACTATCCCCAGGTCCTTGTATGCAGGGCTGCTCTCAAATCCTTTTGTGGCTAGCACAGTTTTTCCCATGAGAAGTTTTCTTGTGTTTTGTAAATAAAGATAAAGTTTGGATGTTTTTGGAACAGTGTCCCAGAACTTGGGCAGTGCAGGCCTGGCCAATCAGGCCTGGGGGAAGGCTTCTGATTGACCAATTTGGGTGACTTTTGAGAACTCTATATATGTGATGAAATCAAAACAATAAAGGTCATTCCTTCTTGCCACTGAGAACCGATGCATTCATTACTCTGCTAGCTGGTCAACAGCGACATCCTTTATCCTCCAATCTGTATTGGTATTGGGGTTTGCCCTGACCCAGGCTCAGGATCTCATGCTTGGCTGTGTTGCACTTCATGAGGTTCATGTGGGCCCACTCCTCAAACCTGTCAAGGTGCCCCTGGATAGCATCCCTTCTCTCCACCAAGCCAGCCACCCCTCACCTTGGTGTGATTGGCAAACTTGCTGAGAGTGCACTCAACAAATGCCACTGTATGTGTCACA
>NC_139480.1:24789702-24807202 GCF_008360975.1 Lichenostomus cassidix | reverse complement strand
AAGCATATGGAAGGTTTTAGATCCTAATGGATGTATCCAGTTGTAGGTACTTGCATTCATTTAAAATACATCCCTTTTGCATCTGTTTTTTCTTATTTATAAAGTGTATGTGTATATATATATTTCAGAGACTGAGTGTTACGTACAAACCTGCATTTGCAAACATCCACTAACAAGTATGTGGGAAAAAAGTGGAAATTTGGGCCACTCTGACTGTCTGAACAATCTGGTGAGAATCCCTGTGTAATATGCAGACAGAGGATACACCATTACAAACCTGTTTCTCAAATCTTGCCAATCTTCAGTTGCATCTCCAGTCTTGTCATACAGTCCTGAGGAAAAAACTGCTATAGATTTTCTCACACTGGAGGGGAGTAACATTTTCTTTGACAGTTCTTCATTTCATATTCTCCTTAAAATTTATATAATGGAAGATGGTAATTTTACTTCAGCCTGGGCCTGCCTTAGTGGCAAACTGGACAGAAGAGCCTGGGCCTGAGATTTATTACAGGTTTATGATGTTTACAGGTCAGAAAAGTCAGGGGAAATCAGTGGAAAATTGGTCACATGTCCCATTGGAAGAATGAACGATACTCAAGGGACTTATTTGAGCTCCTAAATCCTTTCACAATTAAAGAAAAAGACCTAAAATCAACAGCTACCCTCCTTCAAACTTTAATTTTACTTATAATTAAGTGTGCATAAATAACAAGAATATGGTGACCTTGGATGAATGTCAGGCTATTTCAGTCCTTTGCCCTCTATACAGCCATGCATATGAAGAACGTTATCTAGGTGTCCCCTAGCAGACTTTCAAAAGTTATTTACAGCATATTTCTTAAAGGGTATATTTTAACTGTAATTACATATCTGAGACATTATTCAGTGTAAAATTATTAATGTGTAAATGTTAAATCTCTGGGAATCAAGAGAAGCAAAAACTCATGCATTGAAATTGAAGAAAACAAACAAACAAACAAACATTAATACAGAAACGGCTGTATATGTTAGTTGGAGGCTGCCAAAAACCTTTCCACTATTTCTTCTAAGCAGAGTAAAGACTGGGCCAGGACACAGTAAGGCAGACAATACCAATAGTTCCTAATTGTACTAACATAAATTAAAATACTATGTTGCAAGTTCTAACATTTCTTTTTGAAGCTATGGAATGAATCAGAACTAAAACATCAGAGTAAGAAATTGATACTGGGTGGGGAAGTTGAGGGGAGGAGAAATGACTAGTCTGAAAAAAAATGTTTAAACTTTTAAGAATTATAATAAGATTTTCTGTCCCTTGTGTAGTCAAGAAGTAATGAAATGGGATGCATTTATTGTTACAGTCCAATTTAACACTCTACGCCTGAAACATCAGTAAAATCTGTGGAAACTATTCATACAGATCAAAAGCACACAGTGGCTATAAATAATTTCAGTGAATACTCTTTATTTAGGTAAAATTTTTGAAGATGCCTGAAGGCAAAAAACCTTGAGTATGTAGGCAAATAAACTAATATGTCAACTAATATATCAAAGGGAAGTTTGTATCTCATGGCATAGACATAGTCTGGGGCTAAATGATAGTACCTTAGATCAGAATGAGGAAATCAAATGGTAATAATATTTCTGTGAGAAAATAAGGACAAAGTACTACTAAAGGTTAAGAACATTTTTAAGTTGCTCTATCAAAGTCTAATATTCTCATTAGATTCTCTCCACCTGTATCATATCAAAGCTTAAGCACAAAGAGAAGCTAAAGGTAAGTTTTTATTTTTTGTATTAGAAGTTGTATCATTACCAATTTTTCAGCAGTTTCTTATGGCTTCCAAACTGTCTGAGGTCTAGAACACCTACTACATGCAACTGAGCATGGTGGTATTTACCAAAGTCTGCAACATCAATATATTTTTCACATTCTTACGGCAAATGTCTGACAAAAAAATAAAGCTGTCATATAATGTTTTATGTGCTTTTAATTTTTAACTGAAATCAACTCATATTTTCCACATAAACATTGTCATGTTATCTCATTTTCCCTAGTCCCTATCAAACTGAAATAATATATTTTTTTTAATACTTTGAGCATTAATAACTCTATCTATATATGTGTGTGTATATAAATATATAAGTCGCTTTACAATAACTTATATTTTCTGGGTCTGAGTCAAAACAAGATCAAGCAACACTGCACAGCTTTATGGTTCATTTTGTGTTTCAGTAGCATCTTTCCTCTTTAAAGAAATCTCATATTGTCAAAGGAAAAACAGATTAGGATTTTCAAGGTCTTTCTTGATTCCTTTGTCATATTTCTTGTCTCCTTTACAATGAATAGTTGGATCCAGTACAGTGTAGTGGGGAAACCTGTAGTTGACTAAACAGCCAGATCTATGGCCTTTATTTCAGGATTGTTATTTGTTTATTATACAATGTAGGGAAGGCACTGAAATTAAAGATTTGTGTCATAAATACCTTTTTATCCTATTTTTATTTTCTAATGTCAGGAATAGCCCAAGTATTTTATTGCTCTGTGACCATTATACTTGAGTCCACAACTCATAACCTGTGGGTAAACATCATATCCAGCAGAACCACATGGTCATTTACAAGATTCAATAGATGCTGGAGTCCATCTGTGGGTATTTATTTATGACCACTGATTGCAGGACTTCCCTCTGTACAAGCTGGAGTACTGGAGCAGTGGTAGAGGTTCTCCAGCTACCTGTCATACCTTCCATTTAGTTTCAGGGCATCATTCTTCTATGGATTTTCTTCTGCTGGAAAACTCCTTTCATTTTATTTCTGCCATCTTGTTTTTTGGTGTTTTTTTTTTTTTTTTTTAAGTAGGTTCTTAGATGGGAAAAAAAGCCAGCATCATTTATATATTAAGTAAAAAGCAGCTCCTGAAATTTGGTAAGATTCTTACCTCAAGAATTGTTCTAGTTTTCCATGTTTATGTTACATAAGAAGCCACTCCAAATTCCACTGTTAGATAATTCTTATGTTTGGCAGGCCAGTTAATGTAATTTTACTTGTTGATAAGTGGATACATCCTAGTTAAAATCTGTAGTAATCCTTTCAGAATTTCATCCAACTTTCGTGTTCTATAAGGTAATAAATATTTTAATAACATTATCTTATTGATTACTGGAATGTGTAACGAAGGCATCCCAACATGTGCTGATTTCTAATAATTATTGTAAAACTGCATGCCCAGTTGCAGCATTGATTCAGAATGGATATGAACCAGCATATCTCTCCTCCTCCTTTCAGGAGGTGGGATATTTGTTAAATTAATCAGATGGGAAGAGACACCAAATTGAATAATTTCAAATAGTAGAATAAAGCTATAAAGTCCAGTTTCCAGGAGAAGGAAAGCCACATTGCTGAAAACAAGCAGTGACCATGGGATGGAAAAATCAGAAGTGGCATTTGAAGATTAGTAAAGTCAGTTGGACCAATTAATTAAGACAATGAACCAGAAGAAATTTCATTTACCTGATAATCTGAAAAGAGAAAAAATTCTAATCACATTGTGGGATTTTGCTCTGCTCCTTATTCAGATGATATTATCATATTAATGAAAATGTTTCAGGAAAGAAATACGGGAATCTCTAAATAAAAGCTTAAGTTTTCATTATGCCTTTTTTCTTCAGATGTCTGGTAAGTGCAGTGTATTCCAAAAACTATAGAGAGCATAAAGCAACTTAGTAAACCAAAGTAACCAATATCTCTTAAAACTTGTTGGGTGCTATCAAGGATTTGGAAGGTGGCAGCATTTCACCCTAGTCCATCTGCTGTTGTACAAACACTAACATAGGCCAGACATAGGTGGGTACTTCAGAAAGACTTTAAGTTACTCCTTAATCACACAGTAAAAGTTAGAACAAAAAACCAGATGTTGATAATACCTTACGCATCAACAGGAATACTGGCTAAATGTGAGCAATATATTCTGCTTTCTCCTGCGACCAAGTTTTTGAAACTACATTTATTTTGTTCTTCAATGAGTTTGATTTCCTCATGTTCATCATAACAAGCAAAAGCTAAAGGTTTAGAAATACAGAGGTGGTATGAAAATTAAACTTGCCTATTCTGGCATTTTTGAACAACTGAATGTTCTAATTTGTGTGCTGTGAGTCTGCATGAGCAGTTTTGTATTATTTTTTTATGCTTCTCACTCTGTACTTGTAAATTCATACATAAAGATGAATCTGCAGCACAGAGTCAAATGAAATTATCCACCAACAACAGCAATAACAGGATCTTCAACACAGCATAAACAAGCATGCAGAACCACACATTTCATCTAAAATACCCATTACTGGCACAGTTGCCCACTTAAGCTCAAGGAGAGGAATTCCTTTCCTCAGCTACTCCAGCTGACTCTCAGATTTGCCTCTGAAAAGCCTTTCCCTGCAATTACAGAAACAAACTTGGCTTGGGCAGGCACAAAGTGAGGATGAAGTAGAGCAGAGATGGCAATTTTACTTTTATGCTAAAGAAAGAAAACTATTTCAAAAGTCCATCTTTATCAGATACTTCTGAATGCAAGTGGCATTGCTTTTTCCTCAGCAACCCAATGATTTATTTCCTTGAATTATTTGGATGCTTCTCCTCCCTGGCTGCTCCAAAGCAATTCATTGTCTCAGGCTTTTGCTGGCTGCTGAGAATAAGCAAAATTTGCCAAGCCACCGACATGTACCACAGCAGGCTGAGGGAGACCTGAGCAATCTGCTTATTCCAAAGGTGTTTATTTGAATAGGTAGCAAAATATGTACTGTAATGATCAGTGGGCAGGCTGGTGGCGGGCTGGGGTGAGGGGAGAAGGAGAAGGGTGTGATCCCAACCTCATCTGCCCTGTCCAGCAAGTCTATGAGATATTCTGTTAGTTTGACGTTAAGCAAACTGCTGACTGTTTGACTTCTATAAAAAAATGCATAAATAAGGCAAGTTCTGCTTTCTTACAAGTTTTGTTATGAAAGGTTCACACATCTTTGTGTGAAACAAAAGTATGATGCTAATCAACACCTTCTAGTCATTAAGATGCACATTCTATATATAACTTTTTCCTTTGTGCAGTAAGATTGTAACATCTCTTTTCCCTTTAATTCAAACAGAAATTCTATCACTAAAATATTTACTGATTAAAAAATGCAATAAAAGAAAAGATTGATTTTTTTTGATCCCATGCTTTTCAGTTAATAAGGCCAAATGATAGCAAAGTGGTAGAGAATAGCAGGAAAAGAAAAATTAAGCCAAATGGACTAAGTGGACAAGGGCTGCCACTTTTCATCTCCAAGCGCTATTTTCTACAGGCCTTACACCCAATGTAATTAGGACAGTATCTCTCCATACAGGAAAAGCCTAGTGATTAGAGAATTAGGAAGACCTTAATCTAGATCCACCAGTTGTAATAAGTCAGTGTCAAGCAACTGTAGAGGTTGCAAACAAATTTACATATGTATGAGAAGCCTATACCAGGAGATAAAATTACGAAGGGGTGATAAGGTAGAAATTTGTTTGGATTTTTTTAAATTGTGGCTGATTTTCTTTGGATTACACAGCTTTTTCTTTTATTTATTGTATGATTTATTGCATGATTTATTGCATTAGGATTTCACTTTTTGACTGTGCTTTTCATAACTATGTCATGATGGTCACGTTTAACTTGTCAGTGGTTTAGCATTAATGTCTTCCATTAATGTTTGCTTAGAAAAGAAAGTTAAAAGTCAAAAGAAAGACTATTTGGAAAGCAAACTGTGTTTCTTCATTAAATGGGCAAGAAATGGAGGATGACATCCTACAAACAGATATCTTTGAGTGTGGACCCAACCTGCTGTCCAGTGAGGCTTAAAATATGTGTTGTGCCAACACAGATGTTCTCAGTCTGAGTCTGTACACTTGTTCTCACAGTCACACTGTGGTTTTTCTTTAATATTCCAGGACAGAGCCTTGTTTATGGGATTAGAACAGTACATCTGAAAATACTATGGTGCATGTTTGGGGTTTAGGACTGCAGGATTATGGACTTGGTTTTTTATTACTGTTGTTCAGCTGACTTTCCCAGAGAAACCAGGGTCACCTATTGGAAGTGTAAATGGGTTCTCACATGTATACAAGAAACTTAATGAAATGGCAAAACCCTAAGTCTGAGCATCAAAACATATAGCTATGAAATGAGTGTGAAAAACCTGTACTTTCATGTTGATGGCAGAACCCAGAATACACTTTTGCCCATTAGTGAGATATAGAATACTTCTCTGATGAACCACTGGAACCACATTGTGTTTTTCATTCTTCCAAACTGATCTTGTTTCACTTCAGCCGGAAGAAACTGTTTAGAATCAACAAGCTGGTCCATAAACATGGGAAGAAGAGGGAAGAATGAATGTTACATGCTTTTGAGTGCATTTTAAAGGGTACCATGTAGAATTTATGCACTGAAAATAGGACGTTAACTAGCCAAGCAGAAAGAGCATGATGTCTGATCATATAGTCATCAGAGTTTCATTTTTCTTCACAAAGTGCTTGTAGACTATATGTCTGATCATCACCTGAGACCTACTAATGCAAAAATTATTCTTTCACATATCCTAACTGCTTCTAGGCTCTCCTAGGCTACTTCTAGTGTTGAATAACAGATAAATTCAGCCTACTAAACTGTTTCTCAGCAGAGAATTTAAAAGTTGCTGCTGGCTGATAAACACTAAAAAATTTTTTAACCAGATAGCATATAAATCCCTTTTTCTTCTCTATTAATAAGTCAAGACCAAAATGATCTTTTGTTGTATTGTAGTGACAAGTCAACAGAAGAAGCTATAAATATGGGGAATAGCCTTTTGGGAAAGTGCTGCTTGTACTCTGGTTTTCATTCCTTTGGCTTGCTCTCCCTGAACACTTATAATAGTGCATAGGAAAATACTTTATTCACTGATAAATGAAAGTCTAGATGCAACTCTCTTCCTCCTTCCCTAGCTCTCCAAAAGGGAAGATAAAAGAATGAAATGGGGTATGTTGGTCTAGCAAAAGGCTCCTTATCTGTAACTAAAATTAAACCCTTTGAAAGTGATGAGGTTTAATCTCAGTCTGGCTCTGTCAGGCTGAGCTGCCACTCCATGAAAATTCTGCATGGCAGTGCCCATGCAGGACTGAGAGTTATGTACTGCAAAACAGGAGGCCTGCCCAAGAACTAGAAGGCACACATCTCAATGGGGTGGGTGCCTGGGACAATTTTCTCCCTGATAATCAGCCTAAGAACATGTTTAAATATACCAGCCATTGGTCTGGACTGGGCACATTACCGTGAAAACAAGATTGCTCTCTACCTGAGTCTTCCCTACTTTACAGGACAATAGCAGAAGGCACTGTACAATGGATTTACTGTACATATGGAGACAGTGCCTGTGACTCCATAATCTTTGGCTGAATAGCCCCTTAAGACTTGCAGAGAGGCAATTTCAGCTACTGGCGAAGTGTTTGGGGCCCACCGGTTAATAAAGAATGATGAAGAGAACAAAGGATGTGAAGAAGGGTCCATATAGCCTGTAAGAGGACTAACATAATTTCTTTTTATTGATGCTTGAGGATAGAGTTCTCTGAACCATGTTTTTGGCAGAAGACTCCACAGCTCTGAAGATAAGACTACTTCTGTTTAGGTAGAATACTATTTATTCCTTAATTAAGAATCAAGAATATCAGGGGTTTTAGAAGTACTAGAGACCTACCATTCAGTACTTGGAAAAATTCAATGAAAATGTATAACTGTCACAAATGAATTGTTTCAAGGACATGGAAACATGCTGAGCAAATAAATCAAATTTTGAATCAGATTAGGAGCTATTTCAGTGCGAGGAAGCTATATATTTAAAAGTACTTTCATTTAAAATTCCCTGATCCCCAAATCCCATTGATTTTCTCCCTTTCTGTGTCATGGTCCTTCTGCTGCTTGCATGATTTTATGGTATTTAAATTCTCCCCAGAGGAGATCACAGGCTCATTCTGCTGCAGACTGTACAAACACAGTGAGTAAGCCATTCTTCAGAAGACTCTAAAGGCTTATAATCAACATATATAAGCATGATAATATAACAAGATATAAAAAAAGTCAGTGTGTGAAACATTTACAAAGAGAAGTGATCTGGTCAAAGTCATCACAAAGATCAGTTGCAGAACCACAATATCATCCCAGGCCCTAGACTGGGAATCTGTAGGGCTGTAGTCACCACTCTGTGGTTGCTAGATCTCTTTATGCAGAATTTGACTTATAGCCACAAATGCAAATGTATCAAAATCATTTCCACTCAACTGTATTCTCTTCTGTAAATCAGGAACGAGAAGCTATTGCCATGCACTCAACAGCATCGTATTAATTGGTCCCATTTCATATTCTTTTTGTCTGACCAATGCAGCTTGACAGTCTCTAATGGGATTTTCAGATGCACACCATGGATTCTTAAGTGATCACTTTTTCTCCCCAAATACATGAGTTTCCTCTTTTTTGAACCTACTTCTACACCCTTCTGGTACCTAATTCCCAATCATGCTATGAAATGCTAATTCTTCTTAATATATATTTTTAAAATGCCAGTAATTGCAGAAACTTCTAAATAGATAAGTTTATCTAACTTTTTCTCTAAATACAATGTTATCTCTTTCACTCTTTAAAAACTTATTTTATAAGCTAAACATTTTGTATTTAATGATATTAGTAAAATTTTACAAATTTAAAACGAAATTAAATATATTCTCTCCACACCATACTCAGTCCCTGTAGCTTGATCATATCACAGATAGACAAGACTAATTATCAGGGATCCAGCATGTACACAGAATGTAACTTGCTTGCTGAAAAGGCAATGGTAAAACTACTTATTGAATGTTCCTTATCCTTTGAACTGACATTGTATTTCTAGGATTATATATCTATGTCCTTCATGGATATTGTCACTGAGTGGAGACTGCCATTGCTCCAAAGTATAGACATGTTTTAAAAGTACAGATTAAAAGCCTGCTATGAGGAACAATTGCTGTTCTAAATGGCATAGACAATATTCTGACTAATCAAGATTCTCATCAAAGTTTTTATATTCATAAAAGTTTTAGTTGTTGTAACACATGAAACCAGCAGTACATTTAGTGGATAAAATTACCTTTTGTGCCTTGTAAAGGAGCAATGTTGTATGATTTTTTTTTATTGTTGACTCAATGTTATGGGATATTTACAACAAAATCTATATTCATAGGTAATGTTTTTGCAGTAATACGTTGTCCGTGACATTATTTTAAAAAAATGATCATGTTATTATTTTATAAAAAGCTTAATTACACAAATATCATCATAAAGCCTATCTGCTTAACTCCTCTCTGTGTTTATGCAACATTTGCTACCTTATTGTTTGGCCTATCCTAAAGCCAAATTTGACTGCAAGTTTGGCTAGATATATAAGGCCACATAGGTTTTACAAAGACTTTTAAGGGATGCTATAAAAATGTTCAGGCATTCCCCAAGAGGTTGGATAAACCATGTCTATTTAATTTAGTCTTAATTTTAAAACACTTAAATCCATTTTATCATTACTCATACCCTACTTATTACTTACTATACATTGACCAAACTAACAAATCTGAATGAGAATGCCCTTACTTTGTAGTGATAGGAGTTCAAATATCCTCTTGTAGGTATTGTCTTCAAAGCTGTTATACCTATTGCATACAAATACTCTGGCAGACTTGCTGAGGGTCTGTCTTAATTTTAATTCTTTTCCCTAGCTTATGGAGCTTGTTTCTGTAACCTTTCCAAATAACTAAGATCATTGTATTGCTGTGGCACTCTGCTTGCCCTTAGCTGCACCTTCTCCATTTCTGTAATATCCTGTTTTATAATAGGGTGACCTGCACTGTGCCATTTTCTTAATATGGACTCATTAGTCTCTTGGACTGTGCTAGGATAATTTCCTCAAATTTCTATTGAATAATCATATCTATACTTTTCCAGCGTATTGTGGGCTTTTACTCCTTTTTTTTTTTTTTTTGACTAATAAACATTACTCAAATTAATTCACAGTTTTTTTCCCAGCATTGTGAAAGCCTTTCTTTTCTCTAGTAGTTTGGTTTAAGTCAGTGGCACTGAAGGCCTTCAGACTGATATTAGTGGTCTCTTTCTTTCTCCCACTAGGAGCCAAGCATCCCTCTCTCTTTCCCCTATCTTTTCCCAAACTGACTCTTCATTCATGCTCTCTCCCCACTCCCAGGCAGTTCCTCTTATGCTGCGACTGAAGAGTCCACAGTGAGTATTGAAAGCCAAGGGTTGCCTTACTTAGAAGCTACATGAATATGAACACAGTGATCAGTACAAGAGGTGCAGAAGGGGATGAGGTCCAGGGTGGGATGGGAGGAGCTCTTCATAAGGAAGCAGAGAGGCAACTGAGGAAGATGACACTACTGGAAGAGGAAAAAAGTGTTTGGGTATGGTCAAAACAGCATTTAAATTCTCTCTAAAGAAGATAGCAAGCAAGGACAGAAGAGGAAGAAAAATGAGGTCACTTGGTCAGTGTTTACATCCTGGCAAAAAAAGCCTCACAAATCTAAAGCAGTTTCATTAAAGTGTGACCAGCAAAATACATGCTCATCTCCACAGTGCTTACATGTCAAGCTGTACACCTGCTCATTCAGACAGTTCCTAAGTCACCAAACCACTATTCAATCCATGCTTATACATATGACTTCTTGAAATGAGCTAAAATGGAAGAACAAACCCCAATGTCTTTTCACATGGCATTATTTTGTTATTGAATTTGACTCTTATGAGGTGACACATTCTAAGTATAACACCATCTGTTTTACCAGATCAGGTTCTCCATAGGTAATTATGATGCTGAGATCAAAACAAGCCTGGTAAACTGCTAGTTGCAATAAGGTTTGACATATAAGCTCCAAAAATGAGATCTGAGCACCAATATAAGCATACATAAAATGTCTGATAAAAATGGAGCAGTGCCTTTTGATATGAGAAATTCTGCATGGATTTTTGTAAGTCTCATATTTAAGAACTCAAACAAACATGAAAAAATGAATCCATCCATTATAGTTCCACTGCCCTAAAAGTCTAAATGGTCTACTACAAAGACCATTTTTATAGACTTTACCCTTCTTCTGTGAGGGGATTCCTAATTTCCAAGATGGAAATTGGTCAGGTTTTCCTTATGAAAAGCCCAATAAAAATGTCATAGAGATTTTAATTTCACACATTGTCTTTTAATGTGAAAAAAAATAGAGCAAGGGAACTTAAAAAACCTCAGATCTGCAACATAAGGAGGAGGAAAATAAATAATTTGAAATAACTTTCTTCTTGCCCGCAGTACCCTGTTTCAGGGTGAAGCTGGGAAAAGCAGGCTTTTCCCCATGTCTACAGGAAAAGGGAAGGCAACACAGAGGTGCTGCACCAAAACCCCAGGTGTTGATGTTGGAGGTCCAAGAGAACTTGCACTCCTTGTAGCTCTACATCTGCTGACAGGAAAGTTCAGCTTCAGCTGTTCCAATCTAGGAAGGCAGAGAGGCTGAAAAGCACAAATGCAACAAACATTAAATCTTCAGTAGGCCTGAAAGCTTGACTATACTTCTACTTCAGAAACTCTGTTGTGCTCTGAGAGGGAGATTTGGAGTTAGACTTGAATCCCTGCTTAAAAATTATAAATTCAATTTTTTAAAGAAAAATAACTGCAACATTTTTTAGGGTTGATCTTCAAGACGTGTATTACACAAACCCTGTTACATGTTTTTGACTTGCTATTTTTAGCTGCTAATTTTTCATGCTTTAAATTTAAATTTTATTACATGTTCCTAAAGATGCATATTACTCAGCATCATAATATGCTTATGTAACTCACAGTCAATAAGAATATCCGTAGTGTCAAGCAGATTATTCTGTGTAGCACTTTGGTATCAAACGCAAGGGAATATCATCATGAGAGAGATTGGATCAGGAATAGCAATTTGTAATTACAAATTATATTTAATTTAAAAAATTATAACATATTAGTTATACCATTACTTTCTGTAATGTTCAGAATCACAACAAAAATATGTTAGTGCATTATGCTATCTTATCTTCATATGTAGTAATTTGTTTAACAGCACTTTACATAAATTAAGGGAAAGCAGGAGAATCTCTACAACCACAAGGAAATTCACAAGGTAGAATGATAGGAATTCCCTCCATTTCCAACCCCAGTGTGCTATCCATAAAGAAAACTATGTCCATGTTCGTTACTTTGACTGACACGGGAATACTGTCACAGAGAAGTTGCAGTATGTGTTTTCAAGCAAGTGAACTTGTGAATTAAAAACCCAAATTTATATCCCTGTTCATGAATAACAATTGGTTGGAATATTTTTTTCTCTAAAAGCTTATGCTTTACCTTTTTAAAATCTTTTTTGTGTTTAAAATTCTTAGGTTTATAGTTAAAAAACTGAGACTTTTTAATAGAAAATTCGATGCACTTTTGTTTTCTTATGTTGAAGTAATTTTTTTGTGAGAAAAGAAATGCCACCTAATATAGATTAAGGCTTTACAACTGAGAAATATCAAGCAACAAGGGCTGAGCCAACTAGGAGGCTTGTATGATGTATATCCCATATTTTTAGACTTGTAAAATTTGAACTATTAGCATCCAAACAAATTTCTGGAATAATGGTTCTACTTGAGGTACTCACATACTTCTTACCTTTACTGCTTTTTCCCCAATGCCTTGTTGTTTTCTACACCTGCTGGAGCCTTTTTAACCCTTTTACAGCTTGATTATATCTTCAGAAACACATCGCATCTGAATTTGTCTAAATCTACCCTGCAGGAGACCCCCAGTAAATCTATGTACCTACATTCAGTTTGTGTCACACCCAGATGGAGGGTGGTCTGGATGCAGAGCTGTACAAAAAATTATTAAAAGTTTTGCTATTTCTGCTGTGTGATAGTCAATGAGCCACTAAGAAGTTTTGTAGCAACAGAGACTAATTAAACATATGTAGAGAAAAAATTCTGTGCTAAGTCACTAGCTTAGTATCCGGTATGTTTGTGGCAACTCCCTATTCTGGGAGGACAAATGCTGCTTATTTATGAGTCCTTGGACTTGCTCATGAATAACTATAATATCCATTTTTAAGAAATTAACCTCAATAAAGGTTTTTTCTAATGGTCTTCTTGGAAACATGACAACCTCATCATTGCATTCACTTCTCTTCATCATATTGCTGAACTGGCTTCATTTTTTTACCAGTATTCATAAAATTACTTAACCTTAAAAAACAGAAAAGAAAAACTCTTTGACAGTGCCAGCCAGAGTTCATGTATGTGTAAGCCTTTTATAGCTACAATCTAGCTTTTACAGAAAAAGTCCCTTGAAGGCCTTCAGAGGTTAAATATCTGTATTTAGATCCTTATCTTCCTATTACTCAATATCCCTGATCCATTGCACTTTGAGCAGTAGTTATGATTTGTCCTCATGTAAGATCCTTGGCACCTTATTCATTTTTGCCTAATGTGGTTTTCTTCATTGTTCTGACTACACATTTTCCACTTCTTAATATAACTCAGACATCCATCCATACAGAGTGAATTTGACAATTCTCATCTAAGATTTTATCTTTTCTTTTTTCCTCTGGAGAAATATCAGATTGAGTTGGACTTTCTTACCTGATAATGATGTACAATGAATCAGCCAAATGAAAATACCTTACCTCATCTCTTCTGACTGTCCTGGTTGGCCTCAAGGCAAAGAGGGAAGACTGTGAAACTGCACGAGCCCAGGAAGAAACTCCTGTAGGAGAGCAAGGCACCATTAGAAGGGTATGCACAAGTGGAGTATTGGAAGCAGATGTGTAATAAGCAGACACCAAATAACAGGCTAGGACCTACAGAAAATACAAATTGATTTATTCATAGCAGTGGTGGGGAAGAGACTGCAAAGTATCTCTTGGGGACAGACAGCCAATGGATAGCCTGCTTTATCTGGTAGCAGATATTTTAACATACTCCACACAGGTAAACTAATCTGGGTTTATTTAGAAGGCTATCTGTGCACGAAAATGTACACAGGTATGGATGTGAGCTGGGAAATGTGCAAAAAGTTTCTTCTTTAGTAAGAGAATGGACTGGCCAGAAAGCTATAGGTATTTCTAGGTTCATTAGCTCTTCACTGAACTCAGAGAAGCTGCTGCCATGATGGAAGACGGCCAATGCCTCAAAGGGATTTCTGTAGGGTACAGAAGAAACAATGAACATTTGTTGTTCTCTTACAAATTCCACCCCTGCCTCTCCTTCTCCTCACTGTGCTCAGTCAGTCATGTTAACTTTGCTCAGGGCTTTCTTTGGATATGTATATCTGAGCCAATTCAAGGGTGGTTTTGCATATGTCTCCTTGTAAGAACTTTGATAAATATCATTTCCTTTTCCCACACTTCCCAAGCCTAACATACCACTTCTTGGTAACAGTTTAAGTAGTAGTCTGACACCACTTCAAAATGCCACTGGTAGAATCTATTTTCTGGTACACACATTAAATATTCCTAGTACAAAAGAGATTACACTTGACTTGGATCTTCCAAGGCGTGCTGTACAACAAACAACAGAAACAAACCACAACTTTCAACAGAAATAAAATATTGACCCACAAAGAACATTGACAATTTGTAGTAAAGGAATGCAGTCATTTTTGTAACACAGGGAAAAATAACATATTTGTCTCACCTACTTCTTTCAGTAGATTTTACATTAAGTGTAAAAGGACTGTAAATCAAAATTTTAATTAATGCTATTGGTTCAGTGTGAAATTTTAACTACTTACTGACACAATGATTATTGCAGAAATTGCAATTTTTTATTTCACACATGCATGAAGTAGCCTTTCTCTGTGAATAAGAGAGTTACGCACATTGGAAATGTTACATTACTTTTATAAAATCTTTTAATAAGAAGTAAAATTATTTTCTCCTAGAAAACTCCACAGCTGAGGCCTAAAACTCTTTGTTGGATAAAGAATTCATATTGAAAAGGTGAGGAACTGGAAACAGTAAGTGTATTGTCTAAAGATAGCCCTGTAAAACTCTTTCGTCACCATATATTTCCCTGAAAATAAATGTCATTCATTAATATTGTTTTAGAATGGAATATTGTTTATTAATACATTACAGATTCACATATAAAGATATTATGTATCCATAAGCTGCTATTATTCAGCAACCTGTGTAAAATGTATGAACCAATCTTAGGCCAGCTACTGACAGGTAAAAATTCCCTGTGTTCATGACACTCATTTTAGGCATACTCTATTAACATGCAGGCAGACAGATATTGTCAACAGTTTCTTTTAGCTAAAAAAAAAACCACTATGGAGGACTCAAGCTGTCAAGCTGCCAAACTACCCATTAATGTCATCAAGAATCAATGTGTTGGAGGAAGGGGAATGTTGGTTTCAACCATACCTGCTTTTTAAACAAGTTGCCTTGAACCTGCTGAACAACTAAGAGGTTTCACTCATGCCTGTACTCACACCAATGAGTATTTAAAGGTCTGAGGGGTGAAATTCAGAGCTTATTTAAATTAATGGCTGAACTGCATTTGAAGCTAAGAGAGCAATAATTCTGCTTGATCTTTTTGTCTCCGTTCTGCAAAAGCCTGCAGGAGCTCCTCCTCTGCTGCAGTCACATTGGGTTCTGAAGTCACTGAGACACTGAAGAATCCCATTGTTCCAACAGCATTTCATAAAACAAGTAAATTGGCAGTTTTCAGTTATAAGAAAATATGTTGAGGGAACATCTGAGAAATAAAAAGACCACATGCACATAGTGCATAGAGGTGGTGCATGAGGGTGCTGCATGTGGAGGTGGCCCTAAGCAGCCCCCAGCAGGGCTTTTACCTTGCACACAGTGCCTTGCTGACTCAGAGTTTCTAGACTAGAGCAGTTTTGTCTTTGAGGCTCCTCTCACTTAACCAACTGGAAAACTAAGTGTGAAATATTTGGAGATGTCTGCTTTGTGTATTTCAGTCTGCTTATCCTTATCTTAGAAAATCTGTCACGATCCAACAGCAACTCATGTTCTATACCATGATTTGCTAGAAGTACAGCTTTGGCACCATGTTTGCTTGTCCAAACTATTTGCAAGTCTTCAGATCCTCAAGTCTGAAGCGACACAGCAGAGAAAGGAAGGCTTGTAGAGCCCCCAGTGTTCTTCAGCTAAAACAAGACAACAAGCTGCTTGGGCAGGCGCTGCACACACTTCTTCCTTGTGGAGTGATCAGAATGCTGCTAAGTGGTTTGTGCCTTCTCCAGAGCTGGGGCACAGCCAAGCACATTTGCACATTTCACAGGACACTGGAAAACCAGCTAAGGGATGAGTAGCTACAGGTTCTTCTGGAGCACTTTCTGTTAACAGCTCCTAGTTTCAGGCTATAAGTTCCTAATGATTGTTTATTGGACCCTTAACTAACTTCCCTGCTGATCTCACCACCACAAGGTCGTTTACCTTCAGGTAAAGCCTTACATTCTAAAGCTCATGGATTTTGTTTATTTGAAATTCTGCCAATGGGAGATGGTTGGGTGCAATACCTGGGTATTTGTTCAAGTTCTTTAGGGGGAGCTACTGCCCATGTAACATTTTATTCAACTATCGGTTCTAATACTGACAGTCAATGACACAAACCCCAGCACCTTACTTTCTAAGCTGGTTAACAGGTGTCACATTTCCCTGTTTTCTACCATTACCTGCTGTGGACAAAGCTATCTTTTCTCATCTTTGGAAAAAAGATGTTAAACCAAGGTAGTTCAGAAATGTCTCGCTAAATGAAATAGTGAGTGCTTGACAAAAAGGAAGTTCTGCATTAGTTTCTACATAAAATCCTACAAAGTCAAAGAAAAATGCCCAAAATTCTTGAAACCTTGTAGAAATAATTTTCCCATGCATTGGTTCTGAAAGAAAATTGCAAAAATCTGTTGGATCAATTACATTGATTTGTCATCCAATATTTTTATGTCAGAGACATAAGTGTCTATAGACATATGAAATCCTGATCTATTTTTTGAGTTAATGATGTCACTATACTGTATTTAGCAACCAGTTTTCTAGAATAACAAATACAAAATCTGAAATCACTAAGTGGGCTTATCTCCCATTAGAAGCCCTGCTGGCTGTAGAGGTAAAGTAGATTGTGCTCCTCTCTGTCAAAATAAAGTACAAAGAAATTTTCTACTTTCTTCTTGCAGTTTTTCCTTATGGAGTCTCATTATTTTAATAATTAAGTACTTTTCATGGCAGCAAATTAGAAACACCTTTATTTTTATGTTTCATGAAGAGTAATAAATATTTCCTTCATGTAGCCACATGCAACCCTTCTTTCAAAAGAAATATTGTTTACCTTTCTCATAATGACACAGTAAGGGCCAGCCTTTCCCAGAATGGCATCTTTAATAAAGTGCATGCAATACAGACAAACAGCCAGGGAATGCTGCAGACA